>NW_019154117.1:5412129-5522144 GCF_002288905.1 Enhydra lutris kenyoni
CCAGGTGCCCCCCGGTACCGCTCTTTTTATCATTTAATGGTTGGCTTTCCTCCTATTTGTATGGATAAGAAAACAGATCTCAAATGTTAAGTGATGGCACAAACAGATTTCCAGGTATATAAGGTATAAAAAGCAGATCTGTAGAATCTTCACTGGCAATAATACTGAAATAAACAAATATAGAAAAAAATCCCCAAATATGTAATCGATAGGTAACCAAAGATGAGAAAACACTGTGGGTATTCATAATCTTACTGAAGACTGTTTTTGGGCCATAGATTCAAAACTTGGTTGGTAACCAAGGTAAAAAAAACAGCAGTGGAGCCCTAAGGAAAAGTCCGTCAACAACGTCATAAGAACGCTCAGTAATTATGCTCAATTTGCAAGTGAAGTGAGAGACGAGTACACAGCCCTGGAAAAAGTCAAAGTCAGCGTTTGCAAAGACAAGGAGGGCAGCCAAGGCTTGTCATTTTCCAGGGCATTGTGCTGAGTCAGAGAAATGGAAGTGGAGCAGACCACTGGCTGAGTGGAGAGAGGTCTTTCATCTCACTCTTGTGAGTTTCCACAAAAATCACAGCCAACAAAGGGGAACCCAACTACAGACCTCTCTCAGCCCAGACTATTTCCTCCCTCACACCCACACCCATCTTCTTGGTCTACAGAAAAGTGTATGGAAAGCAGCCTAGTACTCTTAAAAGGTACTGAATGTGAAAGATAATCTATCCCAGTAAAGGTGGAAACAGTAACAATTTGAATTGATGGCATGAAGGAAATGTAACACATGATCAGTTAATGCGGAAGAGTAACACAAAGAAATTAAGAGAATTAAGAGAAAAGCTGATGCATAAAGAGACAAATAAAGACAAATCTTCTATAAGGATAACTGGTACCTTTGCAAAAGCTTACAGAAACATAACACCAGAGATCTTCCCTGAGATGATGGCAGAATTGATTGAAAGTACCCATGAGTGTTTTTTAAGTGAAGATTTAATGTTTAGGGAAAAAAAAATCAACATTTGATTCCACATTAGTGAACTTCAATCATAAAGACTATTTCCAGGCATATAGACAGCAAGACACCTATGAGGAGGAGTAATCAAATTAGTCTCCAAAAAACTCTTTAGCAACATTAAGAGAAAAATACAAAATTCTGAGGAAAAGAGTAATAGAGAAATATTACAGACTACAAAGGTGTTGTGTAAACAGGCGGATATTATGTCTCAAAATTTAAGAGAACTCTGGTCACATAGAACCCATAAAACTCTTGGAAAAGCAACTTAACCTGTGTAATCCAGCCAATCAAATTCCACTCAGGAATGGAAAAGTCATGGTAAAAGGGCTAATGGTGATCACAGAAGTCTTTTAAATATTGAATTAAGACTAAACACCTGGGGGCCTTATAACTAATCCAGAATGCCAATGTTACTTACAACTCTCGGCAATTAAAATATATAAACAACAAAATCGGGACATAAATGCAAAGTGAGGCAGGAGAAAATGTAGGAGTTCCTATTACTTCTGTTTTCCTAACAAAGGATCCACCTGTACCGTCCAAAGTGAAGCACGTTTTCTCTTAAAAGTTACCGACTCATAATGATTTTCATAATTTCTTTTCTTAGCCCTAAAAGGATAGTCTAGAAAATATCCCTTGTGGTGAAAAAAAACATTATTTGAAATTCAGTTTCTCTTGCCTTCGTTCAAGTCAACTAAAATTAAAGGCAATATTTATAGTGTGATTTTACATATAATTCAAGTAAAATTAAACAATGGTATTATTTATAACACAATCCTATGTGTAGGTAAACCCCAGAGCATAATAATTACTTATGTCTATCCATGTCTTTTATATCGGTATGCAGAGAGAAGTAACGAAATAAGCTGACCCAATGTTACCCTCATCTGGGGATACAGGACTTTGGGTGGTTTTTTTTTTTTTTTCTTCTCCTTCTTATAGTTTTCTATTTCTTGAGCTTTTATGTATTGTTTTGGTCACTCTTAAAATTCATACACAGTAAAATTCACTCTTTTTTGGTATACAGTTTTTTGAGCCTAGGCAAATGCATAGTCAAGTAACTGTCACCAAAATCAAGACAGGGAACTCCTCATCACCCCAGTCTTGCCTCCTGCTTCTCCTTCTACTCCCACCCTCCTCCCACTCCCTTCCCCTCCAGCCACTGCTCCATTTTCTCTTCCTATAATTTTGGGCCTTTTCCAGAACTTTACATAAATAGAATAACACAATACACAACCTTTGGGTTCTGGCTTCGTTCACTTAGCATAATCCATCTGAGGTTCTCACCTTAGCTGACTATTAAAACCACTTGCGGAAATAGAAGAAACCCCAGGACCAAACCATAGCGCAACCGGAAATTAAAGCAAATCAGAGTCTCCAGGGACGAGACCCAGCGCCGGTATTTTAACGCTTCCCAGGCGATGCCGTGGGCAATCAAGGCTGAGGAACACTCAGCTCATCTCCAAACTGCTTCAGACCCCACAATCCTGAGAGTCTGCTTTCAGCTTTCGCAATGTTTGTCAGAGTCAGTCTACTGGGGTGGGATCAGTCTGTCGGGGGCTGGGGGCTAGGGCTCTCCTGTGCACAGTGGGTGCTGAAATCAACCCACCTGATGCCAGCAGCACCCTCCCCCACCCGAGCCATGACAACCAAAAACGTCTCCAGACTTTGCCAAATGTCCCTTTGGGGGAAAAACCACACCTAGCTGAAAACCGGCGCTCTACCACAAGCTGAACGCAACTCAGCGCAATTTACATGCTCTGATAACACGAGCAGCGTTTTCTTTTGTGTTTATCCTACCCGCTTATGTCTCCACTCCAACTTTATTAAACCCACCAGGAAACTCTGTGTCCACTTTATTTTGGAGATGGAGTTGCCAGCAACCAGCAGAGGGCACCTCTAACTATTGCCTGATGACTTCTAATTTCTCTCGGCTCCTGGGGAGTGGTGATAAGATCAAGCTTGGCCCCACAACCCCTGTGTGTGGGACCAGGGGAGAGTAGGGAGAAAGATAGGCCCGAGGGCTAAAGAGTGAGCAGAGGAAAGAAAAGATAACAAGAGAGAGCCAGGGAGCTGGCTGGTCGCGCAGTCAGAGACATGGACCACAGAAATGGAAATTAGTTCCAGAAACTAAAAAGATTCCAGCTGCGTGAAGAGCCAAGGTCACTTCCAGTTTCCTGGAGGGGGCAGGGAAAAACACCCACCCACCCAGACGTCTTCCTCTGTTTGTCTGGCCTAACCCAACCGCCCCTGAAAAGGAGCACATGACAAAGGCATGGACAACCTTTCCCCACTTGTGACCTTGTGAGGGAGCCAAAGACATCCTGTTGCAGCTGCCAGGGGACCACAGTTTAAAGCCACTGCACTGTACTGGGGGCAGGGCATACCATCTGGTTTTCTGGAGGGTCTCTAAGTCCCGTAAGTCTTGTCTGCCGGTTCCTGTCACGCAGGCTTGGTGATTATTTGCAGGAAAATATCACCATTCACTCAGTCTTCCTGAGAGCAACGAACTCTTCTAAAAATAGATCTTCTAAAGTCAGCTTTGATTACACACTCCTTCTCATTTACAGGCAGGCTTGATCTTCCCTCTGACTTGCTTTTTTTCTGATGACAACCTAGTGCAAACTCTTTTCCAGGGGGCTTGGTCTGATGGTTCAAACGGTTCTGGCTTGACACCTCTCTAGACTTTTGGCAAAATCAGAGTGGTGCCCATCTTACGAGGAGAACAGCCACCTAAGGGAACATCCTTTTGGGGGGGGGGTATGTATCATATATTTTATCATTTTAAAATAACACATATGTGGAGGGAACCTAATTGATCTGAGTGAAAGAAGCCAATCCGAAAAGCCTACAGACGGTGGGTTTCCAACTCTATGACATTCTAAAAAAAGGCAAAACTGTGGAGACAATAAAAAGATCTGGGGCTGCCCAAGCATTAGAGGGGAAGGAGGGATGAACAGGTGGAGGACAGGGGATCTTGGGGGCAGGGAAACTATCTGCACGACACTATAATGGTGGATACACATCATTATACATTTGTCCAAACCCACAGAATGGACATGAAGAATAAGTCCCGATGTAAACTCTGGATTTTGGTGGGTAATAATGCATCAGTGTAGGCTCATCAATTGTAAAAAACGTGATAATGAGGGAGGATGTACAGGAGTTGGGGCCGAGGACAGGTGGGAAATATGTACATTCTGCTCAATTTAGCTGTGAACATTCTCCAATAAGTGAATTCTGTTTCTTAGAAACATGTAAAGAATACATACACAGTACCAAAAAAATTGCAAAGTACGGAAGAGTTGAAAAAGGAAGAAAATAACCAAAGTTGATTTAATTTCAGGAACAAGAAACATTTCTACCAGTCAGATATTCCATCATTCTAATTAAATCTGTTGCATCTTCAAGAGTCCCCATTCAAACATCATTGTCTTTGGAGCAGAAGGTTTTAAACTTTAAAGTATTCTTTGGAATTCAGGTCAACAACTTGGGCCCTGGAATCCAGCAAGCCTGGGTTGAGAGTCCTATTCCAGCACCTGTGAGCTCTGTGACCTTGGGCTAATTACCTAATCTCTTTAGATGCCAGTTTCCATCACTGAAAAATGGGGATGACAATAATAGAACTTAACTCAGAGTCTTTAAAGAGGATTAAATGAGAAAATGCATGTAAATTTCTCAGGAATCAGTGAGGGGTACTTGGCCAGCATTTTTGATCCCTATATCTTTTCCTTTCTTTTTTTTTTTTTTTTTAAGATTTTATTTATTTATTTGACATAGAGAATGCACAAGCACGGGAAGCAGGCTCCTAGCTGAGCAGGGAGCCCAATGTGGGACTCGATCCCAGGACCCTGGGATCATGACCTGAGTGGAAGGCAGATGCTTAACCGACTGAGCCATCCAAGGGCCCCTTGATCCCTACATCTAAGAACTTCATAATAATAATGTCTTTTGAACATACACTGGGTTTTAAAAGTCCTAAACTTTCAGAGTGCCTGTGTGGCTCAGCTGGTTGAGCATCCAACTCTTGGTTTGGGCTCAGGTTGTGATCTCAGGGTTGCGAAGTCCAGCCCTAGGTGGGCTCCAACTCAGTGCCGAGGTCTGCTGGAGATTCTCACTCCGGCTCCCTCCCCTTCGGCCCCTCCAGCCACTCCCCACCCCCACTCATGGGCGCTTGAGCACCCACATGCACTCTCTCTCTCAAATAAATACACAAATAAAATCTTTAAAAAAAATAAAAGTCCTAAACTTTTAATGAATATTATGGTCTTTGGAGTATCTCTACTTGTCAGTTTCAAAATATACTCAGTTCAGTATAGGGTCCCTTAAAAGCACAACTTAAGCTTAAAATAGGTCATTTTATAGATAAATAAAGTTAGGCCCACAGAGATTAGGTGCCTGACCCAGTAGATGTCAGAGCTGGGACTCTTTAGAGAACATAGAGGAAGACTTGTTCTGGATCCATTTTCAAACCAATCTCTTATTCCAAACATGGTTAATCCCAATGAATTATGTAACTTGTTTCATAGGTGACACACCTTGGTGAATGATAAATTGTAGAAGCGTTGAGGCCACATGGGTCCAGGTTTGAAAGTTGTTTCTGCCTCGTAAAAAGGGGCACAATGCCTGGCATACAGTCAGTTATTACTCTCGGTTGATAATGCATAAGTTAATGTGTGAAAAGCATTAGGCTTTTATCACATTTTTTAGTGAGAGTGGGGCAGAATACAATCACACCTAATAGCGAATTATTTATGTCTAAAAGCTACAAGATGTTGAAGGCAAAACTCGCACTTTGAAACAAGAGCTGGGGATAGACACGAAAGGATAGGGCACATGAATGTGTCATTTGAAAGGGACATAGATGATCACTTATTAAGACAGTCATTCATAGAAGACATTCTGAATCCACTCTGTGGGAACTAAGCTGAGAAGGTTCTATTACTCAGTAGGGTGGTGATTCATCCAGTTGGGACTTTTCCAGAACAGGAGTTTGAGCAGCTCGGGCAGGTTTTATCTTCCCTTGCCATTTTGTTTTCCTCTAGGGGATCAGGGACCTTCTACTGGATGGCCTTACTGCATCACACAAACTGAGCAGACTCCAAGAGCAACAGAATGACTAACATTGAGACTCCTAATAATTTGGGAATAATTTATGTGGTACTTAAGAAAATTCAAATTTAATACAATTGCATACAGATTTAAGCGAGTTCCCCCTTGAAATTCCTTCTCACAAACTTTGTTTTCTTGTTACTTGTGTTTTTCCTTTACAGTAACTTTTTTCAAACCAAGACTTAAAATGGTTCCTCTAGACATAATAGCAAAGGGCTTGCAAGGAAACCTCCATCAGAAACAAATACCAGGGGCGCCTGGGTGGCTCAGTTATTAAGTGTCTGCCTTTGGTTCAGGTCCTGACCCCAGGGTCCTGGGATAGAGCCCTGCATCAGCCTCTCCCCTCAGCAGGAAGTCTGCTCCTCTCTCCCACTCTCCCTCTGTGCTATCTGTCTGTCTCTCAAATAAATAAATAAATAAATAAAATCTTTTAAAAAATGAAAACACTAGGAACAAATAAGAGCAGGACAAGGTGTTGCAAAGACTTTAACCTTCAAAAGGTCACTGGGGAGTCCCTCCCTTCATGTTAAATTAAACGTAGCCTCTTGTCCCAACTTCCAAACTAATCTCACCTTTTCATTGTCATGATGGGTCAGAGCAACATTAAAGCTCAGAGATTTATTTATAAAGATTTTACTTATTTACTCATGAGAGACACAGAGAGAGAGAGGCAGAGGGAGAAGCAGGCTCCCCAATGAGCAGGGAGCCTGATGCGGGACACGATCCCAGAGCCCCGGGATCAGGACCTAAGCTGAAGGCAGACGCTCAGGCCGGCTGAGCTGCGCAGGCACTCAAGGATCAGAGTATACTTAAAGGGAAAGTGATGACTTACAATCAGTGTAACACAGAGTCCATCCTCATTATAGGAGGATTCTGAGTTTACAAATTCACCTACCTGCTGAAAGTTATTTGGAACACTAAAATCAATACTTGGGGAGCTTTGCGGGTCATTTGCAGACATACACAGAACAGCAAAAAATGTGAGTCATCAGAGAGCCCACAATTCCCAGCTGAAGTATAAGAACAATGCTCTACCTCCTTGTTTCAGTCCTCAGGCTGTAAAAGAGAGTCCTTCTCAGGGCCCATCCAGTGCCATGGTTTTCATTTTTGGGGGGGGGGAGGTGCTCTTCCTTGGTGATTTTGCTATTTAAATGACACCTGAGGGGCACCTGGGTGGCTCAGTGGGTTAAGCCTCCGCCTTTGGCTCAGGTCATGATCCCAGGGTGCTGGGATTGAGCCCCGCATTGGGCTCTCTGCTCCGCAGGAGCCTGCTTCCCCCTCTCTCTCTGCCTGCCTCTCTGCCTACTTGTGATCTCTGTCAAATAAATAAATAAAATCTTCAAAAAAATAAATAAATGACACCTGAGCATAGTACTGAAGTGCCGTGTAGTGTTCCTAAGCTCGAGAAGCTGTGATGTGCTTTACAGAAAAAATATGTGTGTTAGGTAAGCTTCGTTCAAGCATAAGTTATAATGCTACTGGCCATGAGTTCAATGTTAACAAATCGATAATATATATTAAATAAGGTGCCTTTAAACAAAAACATGTAAAAATAGGTTAGGTAAGTATCAATTGATGAAAATGTTGTGACCAGTGACTTGAAGAACCAAACCTTGTATTTCCCCTAGAAGCAATGGTTCAGTATTTGCTCATCAGTGTTCACAGCAACAGCACAGAATATAACTAGTGCCAATATAGAGAGTCAAGGGTCTCCCAAGGATAGAGACTCCCAAGGATGAACTAGTAGTTGGATCAGTCATGCTGTGCCTTGGCCTGAGATATCAAGGACACACTTCCCAACCCCTGGCCCACAGGCTGTCCTTCCATAATAGTAGGGGTGATGACACAGGTAGAGTTGGCCTGACAATGTGGCCTTTGAGACACAGCAGAGGCAACAGGGAAATACTCCTTCCACTCTATGCTGTCTAATGCTCAGCTGAATTGTGCGAAACCAGAAGTATATCTCCTACAAGTATCACGTCAGCAAATGGGGGCTTAGAAAGTTCAAAACTATGTCAAGAAAAAAGCATAAAACCTATCAAGTAGAAGCAAATACTTGTGGTTATGAGAAATTTTTCTATTTAAAAATATATTATAATCACAGAGGAAAAGGGACTTTCAGCAAGGTTTTAGTTCTCCATACAACAATTTTCAGATTACTTTAGTCCTTGGGAAATATGGTTTAAAAGCCCTCAGGGGGATGGTGCCTGGGTGGCTCAGCTGGTTAAGCATCTGCCTTCAGCTCAGGTCATGATCCCAGAGTCCTGGGATCGGGATCCACATTGGGCTCCCTGCTCGGCAGAGAGCCTGCTTCTCTCTCCCTCCGCTGCTCCCCCTGTTTGTGTGCTGTCTCTTTTTCTGTCAAATAAATAAATAAAATCTTTTAAAAATAAATAAATAAAAGCCCTCAGGGGCACATGGGTGGCTCAGTTGGCTAAGCATCTACCTTCGGCTCAGGTCAGGATCTCAGGGTCCTGGGATCAAGCCCCAGGTCAGGCTCCCTGCTCAGCGGGGAGTTTGCTTCTCCCTCTAACCCTCCCCTTGCTTGAGCTCTCTCCCGCAAGGGCAAGCTCTCTCTGCCTCTCAAATAAAGAAATAAAATCCTTAAAAAAAAAGTCCTCACTTATCTTTTGGATCTTGGTGCTTCACCTGCAGTTTTGATCCATAGACATCCCCAAGGCCACCTAGGTTTAATTTACCTGGACCTTGTACAAGATGTGAGCTCAGGTTCTTGCAGTCTGTTGTCACTAAAGAAACATTAGGGCCTTCCCAAACCAGACTGCACAAGTCTGTCGTCAGGCTGTAAATGGAAAGCTAGATGGGATATGGGTGGGAGCCTAATGGAGATGGTGGGACATCTGCAAGGAGAGTTGAGGAAAGGCTCTCATTTTTTTAAAGGGTATTACCAGCAAAACCAGTCAAAGGAGGGAGCATACAGGTGGGGCAGAGTTATCTAAGTAAATACAAATAAGTAGATAGGTAGTAGATACCCTCAAATGTGAGGCTTTGTTGGTGCAAACATTACCATATTGGAATGATTTGGTTTTGGTCTACTTTCCAGCATGTTTTTCAATTTGTCTTGCAGACACTCAGTCCAGCCAAAGATGACATCTTATTCTCCCTTCAAGAAGAATCTCGAATATTTCAACATACCATTTTCAGCTGCTTTCTATCACATTCTGACTAACCAGGCCAGCAGAAAAGTCTGAGCTGAAGCACTAGGAGCGTCACTTGAAATAGCAAGAAAAGGGAAACCATGCTTGATGTCCATAATTGGGTTCTGGTTAATTTCATCATGGCACATTCAGACAATGCTAGGCAGCCTTTATTCATTTCTTTATTTTTTTTAAAAAGACTTTATTTGTTTAGAGACAGTGTGAGCCGGGGGAGGGGTAGAAAGAGAGGGAGACTCTCTAGCAGACTCTGTGCTGAGAGCGGAGCCCGATGCGGGGCTCAATCCCACGACCCTGACATCATGACCTCAGCCAAAATAAAGTTTCAGATGCTTAACCAATTAAGCCACCCAGTCACCCCAGCTATGCAGCCTTTAAAAACAATGATAGAGATCTATGTGCGCTGCTGTGGGAAGACATCGTGTTAATTACGGTGCACAGGCCACACCCCCTCAGCCCTAACCTCAGCGGTAGCCCTGGGGGCCAGTTCCCACACATGATGAAGACTTCCCAAAAAGTACCAGCCCCAATCTCTCAGATTTTCTACCTCCAGGAGTTTCTCCAAAGCTGAGGAGCTTTCTTAACGCTCTCAGAGTACACTGCAGGTACAAGGGAATTAACCTTTTAGGAAACCCTCAGCAAGTGTGACTGCCTCCCATCCTTTGGAAGGACAATTCTGAGGTACATTCTACATGGGTTCCTTTTTTTAGTTTTTTAATTTATTTTTAAAGATTTTATTTATTTATTTATTTGACAGAGAGAGATAGTGAGAGAGAGAGAGATAGCACAAGCAGGAGGAGCAGAGGGAGAGGGAGAAGAAGATTCCCCACTGAGCACTGAGCCCCATGCAGGGCTCTATCACAGGACCCTGGGACCATGACCCAGGCCGAAGGTAGATGCTTAACAAATGAACCACCCAGCTACCCAGAGTCTCCTGACATTGGTTCCTATGCCCACTGCACTAGTCAACTTAGTGGTCCTGCTTTTTTTTTTCCCCCTTTGGCTTTCTTTCCTTCCCTCTATTTCATTCCAACTTCTTAGAATTACCAACAAGAAAAGAAAAGGTAAAAATACAGCTATCTGCCCCTACGTCCTTTACTCAAATTCTGTTTTAGGGCAAACCCAAACTAAGAGGATATCCATTCAAGGCAGACATAAATCAGGTTGCATAACTGGATACATGGTAGTTTCCATTTGTGTAAAAACAAGCAAAACAAAACAGCCACAACAAAACTATTATATATATATTTTTTTCCACATATACCTAGAAATAAAAGCTATTGAAGGAATCATACCACAGGTGGTTTCCATGTTCTAGAAACATCTAACTTCCCCTTCGAGCTATGCGCTACACTGTAGAAAAAAAGGAGTAACCACACAGAAATACAACTACCTGTTTTTCAAACATAATTGGTGATCATTCCAACCCAAACCATCTTCAGAGAACGAACCTGCAGTAAAATGAACAAAATCTGAAACGCTCAGTTTGATGAGATTTGACAAATTGTACAGACTCATGTGTTCACCACCCAAAAGGAGATAAGACCATTTCTACATTTCTCTCATGTCCTCATTTCAGTCGACTGTCCTCCCCACCCCTAAAAACCACTATCTGATTTCTACCATCGTAGATTCCTTTTCCCCATATTTAATTTCATGCAAACAAAGCCACAGAGTGTGTGCTCTTCTTATGCTCAGCTTCTTCTGCTTTATAGAATGCGTCTGACATCCAGCCATATGTCAATACACCAAAATTTGCTTTTCCCTACTCTTTTTGAAGGGCATTTAGGTTGTTTCCAGTTTGAGGCTGTTAGATGTGAAGCTGCTATAAATATTCTTGTACTGGTCTTTGTGTGGACATACATGTTCATTTCTTCTCAGTAAACACCTGGGAGTGGATTTGTTGGAACTTAGGGTAGACGCATACCTTTATAAGAAGTTGATAAACAGTTTTCCAAAATGGTTGTAGCGTATTACACCAAACAATAAATGCTCCAGCTCTGCCACATCTCTTCTAAGCTCTTCTAAGGGGTTTTCATGTGCCCTTTACCCTGATAACTAATGAGATTAGAGCCTCTTTTCATCTAGCCATTCGTCTCTCTCTTTTGGGAAGGTCTGACCAAGCCTTTGCCCATTCTTAATTGGTTGTTTGTTTTTACTGTGAATTTCTAGGAGTTTTTTTTTACATATTCTAAGTATCAGTCTTGTCAGATATATATACGGCAAACATTTTCCCCCAAACTATGGTTTATTTATTCATTTTCTTAATGATATCTTTGGATGAGCAGAAATTTCTTGTTTTGATAAGGCCCAATTTATGAATTTTTTTATTTTATGATTTGAAAATATCCTCCTATGTTCTTTTATAAGTTTCATGGTTCTGAGTTTTACATTTAGGTCTATGAGTTACCCATCCATTTATACCCATTCAGGTTACCCACCTCAGTTTATATATAAGAGGCTTGCTCTGGGGGCCCCTGGGGGGCTCAGTGCGTTGAGCATCTGCCTTTGGCTCAGGTCATGATCCCAGGGGCCTGGGATGGGGTCCTGCTCAGCATGGAGTCTTCTTCTCCCTCTGCACCCTCCCGCCAAATAAATAAATAAAATCTTAAAAAGCAGCAGCAGCAGCAGCAGCATGATCTGGCTCCTGCGCCTTGGTGACTTCCATGGGAACACGCCCAGGCTGCTGGAGGACGAAGGGTCTACAAGCACACCTGACTCACTCGTCCTCCCAGCCAGGGATGAGCCCCAGACACCTATGCAAGTAAGCAACCTGAGGCAAGATCACCTAAGCTCAACCTTAAGCAGCTAATCCGCTCAGGCTCTTGTGCTGAACAAGGAACGCTACTGAGATCTTGTCATTACTTGTTCTGAAACACAATTGTGTCAGCAGATAATCAATATAAGAATTGACACCGGCAAGTGTAATACAGCCATAACCAAACCTGAATTACGGTAGCCTAGAGACCAGGCAGTAATAAATGCGGGGTGGAAAAGCAGCGACCCACGTTTTCCAGTGGGAAAATATTTGGTAAAAGCATAGCCTGCAGTAATAGAAGACAGAAGAAGTGCCAAATGAACATTCAGCCCTGAGCAAAGATTTCCAGGAAGAATGTTGATGGTATCAGTTGGCTCTTAACTACCTACTGCGCACACATCAGCCACCTCAAGAAAGAGAAGAACTCCGAAAAGAACAGGTCAGTTCTTTGGAGGCAGTTCTTGCAGGCAGAATTTTCACAGAACAGAGAGAGGGGCCAGAATTTGCTAAATTGCAAAATGAAACGATTGCTTAGGTCCAGCCTCTCAAGTCAGGAGAGTTCTCAGATTTAGATATGGCCTCAGGGCACAGACCGGTTCAAGGTGTAGCCGTGAGACCTTTGTCAAGACATCTGGAAGATTCCAGGTGGGACAGAACAGACCCACTCAGTGGGACAAAAGGGCTTCTGGGACTCATGGCAGTCTGGCATTTCTAAATTAGCACGGATTCAGTACAGAGACAGAGACAGGGTCCCCAGACACTGGGGGGGTATTTTTTTCAACACATGTAGTTTAGTCAAAATTCATATAAAACTCACAAATTAAAAAAAAAAAAAAACTCACAAATTAAGAATGCCTGGGTGGCTCAGTCCATTGAGCATCTGACTCTTGATTTCAGCTCAGGTCATGATCTCAGGATCGTGAGATTGAGCTCCAAGTCAGGCTCTGCTGGACGTGGAGCCTGTTGAAGATTCTCTTTCTCCCTCTGCCCCTCACTCTCTCTAAAATCATTGAGATAGCGTAATGGCCTAAACTAAGAGGAACAGAAACTGTTCAAAATGTAAAAAAGGCTCCCAACCTTCTCCAGAAAGGAAGCAGACAGAGAAATGTGCTCAGAGGGCATAATTCTCTAAATGGAAAATACGGGGGCCTGTCAGAGGGCAGAGCCAGCAACAGTGGAGAACAAAAAGACAAACCATTCCCAGAGAGCAGAACTAGGGTCTAATGAGAAAACCTTTCCCATCCCCAGACTAAGGGAATCTGACAATATTTGTCCAGCGGGATTTCAGGACCACATGGAGCCGTATATGCGCCTCCCATTCTTCCACTTTGGGAATGGGAATGTTTGTTGCATTTATCTTCTCCCTGTTTCACCCCTGCATGTAGGGGGTGTGGGAGCAGATACCTCGTTTTTAAGTCTCTGCGTCACGAAGAATCACAACCAGACTTACATATCTTCAGAACGTGGATTTCAAGCCTGATTCCGTAATTGGATGAGACTTTTGGTGTCCTGGGATGAGCTTGCGCCTATTACGTGTGGGAAATATTTGAATAATTTTAGCCAAAGGGAAAATTGTGATACCATAAAAATGACCCTAATTGTTCCCCCTCCGTTATCCACACCCTTTACCTTAGAACTTTGTAAAGCCCTCTCACAGACTCCAAAATCGGTAATGTGAACTGATTTGACAATGAGATATTTAGCAAATGGTACAAGCAAAGGCTTGAATTTGGTGCATTTCAGGTTTATTCCTCCTCTTCTGCCTTGGCTATTTTAAGTTACCCTAGTCACCCCAGTAACCCCAAATGAAACCATCCTAGATCAGCCAACAGCCAGCCACCCCCCAAATGTGAGCATGCCCAACCTAGATCAGCAGAGGCACCAAGCCAACTCGCAGTTACCACAGATATATAAGCATGCCTAGGTGAGATCAGGTGGACCCAGTCCTGGTCAGCTTAACCCCACTGATTCCAAGCTAAGAAAAGATTTATTGTTGTGTCAGTCCACTAGGGTTCTGTGATTGTTATGTGCCATTACTGTGGCAACAGGTAACGGATACAGATTCTTCACAGAAAGACTCAGGAGTGGGGGACCTGGGTGGCTCAGTTGGTTAAGTACCCGGCTCTTGGTTTTGGCTCAGGTCATGATCTCAGAGTCGTGAGATCAAGCCCTGTGTCAGGCTTCCTGCTCAGCTTGGAGTCTGCTTGGGATTCTCTCTCTTCCTCCTCCTTCCCCCAACTCATGCCCCCCCCCCAAATAAATAAATAGATAAATAGATAATTTTTTTTTTTTTTAAAGAGAAAGACTCAGAAGCAACTGGTAACTTTCTAAAATCAAATATATAGAGTCATGTACTTTAAGGAACATTTTACTTTCCTTCTTTTGTCACTTCTCATTCTCGGGAAAAGGCTTATTTAGCTCTTGTAATAAAGTTACCCATGGGGGAGGCTATAAAGATTTGGGTAATTTTAGAACAAGTTAGTATTTTGCATCAGTTTTTCTGGAATTTGGGGCTAGACTTCATTCCATCTTCGGTGTATATTAGAAACGGATGCAGAGTTTGCCTTTTAACTATACCGTGGTCACATACAATATTCTACTGACATGGTGATTAATTTTGAGGTTCTCATTTTAGTAAAAGACATCACCTGGGATAGAGTGTGAATCCAAGGTGTTAAAAGCACTTCTCTGTCTTTGTTCAAGCTCCTCCCTCTAACTCAAGAGATCATCACCAGCATCAACATCATTACTACCACAACAACTCTCTATGTGTTTAGTACGTAAAGAGCACTCTGCTAAGAGGGCTTTACATACATATCATATGCCCCAAGCGTCCTATCAGCAGGCAGTATCAATCCTTTTGTGAATAAGGAAACTGAGGCTCCATTTCCACCCTCCCACACACCAACGTCACCAATTCAAATTCTTCCCTTCAACTTCACCTCAGGCATCACTTCTGGAGTCATGCTCAGTCTCCAGTTGGAGTCTGTGGCACCTCTAAGTTCCATCTGATGATAACACTCACCGCACTGTAAAATCTGGGCGACATCTCTCTATGTCTAATGGCTGTTCCTACACTCAAAACTCCTTGAGGGGCTGGAGCACATCTTACTCATCTTCATATCCCCCCTGTGGCACACAGATCCTGGTCTAAAGTAGGTGCCCTACAGATGTAGAACTTGGCTGAAAAGGAAGGAGATGACACGGCGACCCAGCAGGTCCAGAGCAGGGATGCACACATGCACAAAACCACAAAATCCATGAAGGACCAACTTACACCTGCAGTCTGATGGCCTTTGGTTCTAGCAGCACAGCACAGACCTCCATGGGCTGACCACCTCGGATCGGAAGCCCTGGTCCCTGGGCTGGCCTGGCTAGAAAACATCTAGATTTTATCAGAGTCAGTCTCTCTTGGTACCTGGCCATCACCTTATCCCCAGAAAACTGAAGGACACTACGCTCCTCTAAAGAGACCCCCTTCACTGTACTTTGTAAATTCAAGAGCTCTTAATAACGTGAAAAGTGGCCAGGCTGTCCATTTGCCACCGGAAAGGGGAAGGAATTTGAAGGCTAATTCTGCACCAGGCACTGTTCAACATATTTTGAATTCACTTAAAGACAAGTATTGCTACACTTCCTTGGAGGAAAAGCTGACTGCTAATTGTAGAGAATAGGAGTGTGTTCAAATTTCTTATTAAAGACTTTAATAAGACTACTAATTGTAGAGAATAGGAGTGTGTTCAAATTTCTTATTAAAGCCTTCCTCTGGCCTGGAATTTTGTGCAACAGCTTGTTGAGAACAGCTTATAACAACAATAGTTCACGGGACAGGAATTCTTTCTCTGACTTCACTCTCATACTCAATTTGGTTTTATTTCTATTTTATTTTTTAAAAGATTTTATTTATTTATTTGAGAGAAAGAGAGAGCATGATCGGGGTGGGGGAAGCAGAACCCCGCTGAGCAGGGAGCACGACACGGAGCTCAATTCTGGGACTCTGGGATCATGACACGATCTAAAGGCAGATCCTTAACCAACTGAGCTACCCAGGTGCCCCTACATATTTTTTGAAATCAATATATTCTGTGCCAATTTTCTCCAGATCTAAGTCATAGATAGCTTTTCTTTGTATTTTAATTTGGGAAAAAGAGAGTTTATGTATAAAAAAAATCTAAATGACATAGATTTTTTAGGATGACTTATCTGTATATCATTTTATGCTTCCTGGTTTAATTTCTCAAGTGCAAATTTACTTGGAACTAGTTGCACTTCCCAGATTGAAATATTTCCCAATATCTCTCTGGTCTTTTAAAGTTTGTTTTTTCCTATAATCTTAGATCTTAGGTAACCTTCTCTTTTAGTTACCAAATCGGCACAAAAAAGTTCAGAAGTTGGGATCTTAAGTATATTAGGATCTAGCTAATTCCTTTGGCTAACTGAGTCCAAAGTTACCTTGACTCTTCCCTTTGTAACAGGAAACCACATGGTGTTAGACAAGGACCAATGATAATTCAGTGGGAAATTAACCAAGAGTATCTTCTGTTCTTTTCCTTAATATTTTTTTCCCTGGGATTTCTATCTTTTCACTGTTTAGTAGATATGTAAAGGACTGTGTGTCATGTTGGAGGGAGGGGGTAATATCCAAAGAAATATACCAAATTCATTATCCCTTCCCTCAGATGAAAGAACTTCATCTTTTTTTTTTTTTTAAGATTTTATTTATTTATTTGACAGAGAGATCACAAGCAGGCAGAGAGGCAGGCAGAGAGAGAGGAGGAAGCAGGCTCCCCTAGAGAGCAGAGAGCCCGATGCGGGGCTCGATCCCAGGACTCTGAGATCATGACCTGAGCCGAAGGCAGCGGCTTAACCCACTGAGCCACCCAGGCGCCCCGAACTTCATCTTTTTTATTTTTAAGTTTTATTTATTTATTTGAGTTTGAGACAAAAAGAGTGAGAACACAAGCATAAGTGAGGGGCAGAGGGAGAAGCAGACTCCCCACTGCAGGGCTCAATCCCAGGTCCCCAGGATCATGAACCTAAGCCAAAGGCAGACATTTATCCAACTGAGGCACCCAGGCATCCCAGCTGAAAGAACTTTAAAAATTTAAAGCATCTGGCCATTACCAGGAATGAAGGTTAAAAGGGGACAGATATCTGACGTCATCAATTTTCTTCCAAAGCAACAAAAGAAAAGTCATTTATCAAAAAATATAGAAAGAAAACAGATGAACATTTATTTTTGTTTTCAAAAACTTCTAGTGAGATTTTCTATCACAGGCTATTTTTTTAAGCACAACACAGAATTCTCAAGCAACATAATCAGGGATAAAGAACTGTTATTAGAATGAAATGAGTAAGTAAAATGGTTCTTTAACTGTAGAAAGTGGGGAAGTTTCAATGCTGGCTATATCCTACAGGTCAATACCAAGATTGACTACTTAACATTTTATATATTAATTACGTATAACTCTTCCAAAGTGATGAGTGCTAACTGGATGTGGATACACTACAGAAAGAGCTCTCCAAGCTATGGATCAAAGTATGCTTATAAGATGGTGACTTCAAAGGTACCAGTTAGAACCTCAAACAGAATCTGACTCTTTCATTCTTTTTAAAAAAGATGTATTTATTTATTTGAGAGAGAGAGAGTATGCACGCAGGTGAAGGGAGGGGCAGAGGGAGAGAGAGAATCTCCAGCAGATCCCCTGCTGAGCACAGAGCCAATCGCAGGGCTCAACCCCACAACCCTGAGACCGTAACCGGAGCCAAATTCAGGAGTCTCCTACTTAACCGACTGAGCCACCAGGCACCCCCGCCTCTTTGATTCTTAGAAAATTCAGCTGAAGTTTTTGCTTCTTGGGACAAAGAGACCAATACAACCCCTGCCCAAAAAAAGACTATTATTAGATATTTTCATATAGGTACTGAAAATAAAATAAAGCTGAGAGTATAATCTTATTTTTCACAAAAAAACATGGTGCATTTGCCAAACCTGAACAGAACGCTCTCCACCTCTGGATTCTCAAACTATCTGGATTCAAATCCTGCCTCTGCCACTTCCAAGCTGTCTCTGACCCTGCATGGTCCCGTGAAAAAAATATGACATCTACCTTGGAGGGAGGTAGTATGTGTCAAGCAGCTAGCATAAAGCTTTGTACATAGGAGGTTTGCAATAAATATTATTTTACAGCTGCCTGGTTCCAGGTGGGAGAACAAGGAGCCATATCTGTGGTTCAGAAAAAGGACAATTACGTAGTGTGCCCAGAGAGAAAAAGGAAGTAGTCAAAGATTCCAAGGGAAGAGGTCTAAACAAAGTGAAAACTCCGGGTCAGTTCTGGGTAACCTCGCAGGAGAGACAGGAAAGCAGAATGGGAAATGTGACTTCGGGAAGGGACGGGTGGACAAGCTGGAGCCCCCTGCTGCAGGCTGAGGGCAGAGATGAAGGGGGATGGCAAGATAACAGTAAGTCACGTCTCAGGAGCCCACCTATGCAGTCAGGAGTGAAAGCTAAGAGAAGGTGCCTAGAGAGGTGCCTGGGTGGCTCAGTGGGTTAAAGAGAAGGTGCCTAGATGGCCTCCCCTCTGAGGCAGGTGCACACTTTCTGCTGTTGAAAACAACAAACCCCCAGGGTGCCTGCCTGCGTAGCTCAGTCAGTTGAGCGTCTGACTCTTGGTTTTGGCTCAGATTATGATCTCAGGGTCATGTGATGGAGCCCCATGTCAGGTTCCACGCTCAATGAGGAGTCTGCTTGGGATTTTCTCTCCCTCTGCCCCTCCCCCCTGCTCTCTCTTTCTCTCCAAAATAAATAAATAAAACTTTTTTAAAAATTTAAAAAACAGAAACAAACAAAACACACCAAACTCCACAAGCTCTGAGGACCTAATGATTTTTTGCACTGAGGCATTTCTTTCATTGAAATGGCATAACTGGGTCAGAAAACACTGAGGGAAAAAAACCACCAAAATGATTCACAGCAAAATGATTAGACATCTTCAGTCTGCGTAAGAGATGAGAAAAATATAGTCATGTAGGTACCTATGAATAGGGTAAATAAACTTATTTACCAAATTGAGGATATCTGTATTGTGTCGATCAGGCTTCTCAAACTTTCTGTGACAAGGAGCCAGATTTCGTTTATCTGTGTGAGGCTTTGCTTTCCCCATCAGTTCTGGACTATGATGTAGCCCGACCATATGTGACGAGTAGGCAACTCAGGCTTCACAAGTCACCAAGAGAATCCAGTAACTCCGAAAGTTGTCTCCATTCTGTCCAAAAAGAAGAGTCCAGGGGCACCTGGGTGGCTCAGTTGGTTAAGTGCCTGCCTTCAGCTTAGTTCAAGGTCCTGGGGTCCTGGGGTTGAGCTCAGCATCGGGCTCCCTGCTCGGTGGGGAGCCTTTTTATCCCTCTGACTGCCACTCCCCCTAATTGTGCTCTCCCTCTCTCTGTCAGATAAATAAATAAAATCTTTAAAAATTTTGGAAAAAACAAAAAAGAAGAAGGGTCCACTGATCATGTGCTTGATGTCTCAGACATGCCACATTCTAAATAACATTTTCTAAATGCTCATTCCAATTTTCCGTATTTGCCTTGTGGTGGACTAGCAACCAATAGTGAACAGACCAGCAACAGTCTACAGACAACATGTCAATAAGCCCTACTATGGAGAGTTTGAAGTCAAATAATTGGGTGGGTAAGAGATAGGAAAATCTCAATAATTTAGAGGCATTTTGACCTCCAATATGGCCTGGGTTTCTTCTCACTCTAAATATCCTGTTAGAGGGACACCTGGGTGGCTCAGTGGGTTAAGCCTCGCCTTCAGCTCAGATCATGGTCTCAGGGTCCTGAGGTCGAGCCCCGCATCGGGCTCTCTGCTCAGCAGGGAGCCTGCTTCCCCCCCTTCTCTCTCTGCCTGCCTCTCTGCCTACTTGTGATCTCTCTCTCTCTCTGTCAAATAAATAAATAAAATCTTAAAAAAATATATCCTTTTGAATGATAGAAGGAATGTAAACAGAAAAATAACTTCATGCAAACATGGAATGGAAAAGAAGGTGTTGCAAGAGCCTCTGAAGAGTGAAAAATTATTGGATATTATAGACACCCCCCCTCCCCCAAATGAGTTCCCCAGAAGAACCCTGGAATTACTCAAGATCAGAAAGAACAGGATGGGGGAGAAAGCATGGACTCAGAGGCACCAGCTTGGACATTTCTTAACAGTGGTGTCATGAATCGTACCGACTGCCAACGAGCACTCAGGTGCTCCTCCTTCCTGATGGAATCACAGTTCTGTCCCCCCCCCCCCCGAGTAGAGCACATGCCTCTGCGAAGACTGATCCTCTCAGCTTCAAGGATGGGAGATAGCCTAAGTGCAACCTCATGTCCCTTGCTTTTGTTGAGGAAGAGGGATGTGACTCAGGACTTGCCAATAAGAAAAGTGAATATTTGCTGGGCAGAAATGAGAAAGTATGCAGGCCTGCTGTCAAAAACAGCCAACCTACAACAGAGGGGAGCCAGCCAGAGGACGAAACCAACACCACCTACAGAAAATCTGAGAAACCAGCAGAATCTGGGCCTTTGGCATGGTTGGCCCTCTCAACCAGCCAGTTCTGGGGCACATCCTCTGGTTGGGTTCACTCTTAGTGAGACAAGATACTTCCTTATTCTTTAAGCTGGTTTCATTTCCACGCTGCGTACTTGCAGCTAACAGCATCTTAACCGATGTAGGTGGGAATAGCTATCTAACTCTTTTCTCTCACAGTGATTATGGGCTTTGCTCCAGAGTTAAAGACTCAGGGTAGAGTGCCTGAAGATAGAAACTCCCAGAGAAGATGCTGACTCCTGAGAAGTGAATGTACGACTCCAGTCAACCAATGGCACCCACCTCTGCACCCAGAAGGGAAGGTATTACAAACTCCAGAGGGGAATCTTGCCCTCATCAGGAGGAGCTGGAAAAAAATGCCTGCAAATCATAGATCTGATAAGGGATTCATATCCAGAGTATGTAAAAAAAAAAAAAAAAAAAGCTTCTACAACTCAACCACAACAACAATAACTGGGCAAAGGACTTAAATAGACATTTCTCCAAAGATACACAAGTGGCCAATAAGCAAATGAAAAGATGCTCAACATTACTAGTCATTGGGGAAATGCAAATCAAAAACACAATGAAACACTATTCACACACATGATGACTATAATGAAGACAATAAATTTAATGGGAAAGAACAAGTGTTGGTAAGGATGTGGAGAAACAGAAACTCTAGTGCATTGTAAAAGGGAATGTCAAATGGTCCAGCCCCTGTAGAAGATAGTACAGCTGTTCTTTGAAAATTCAACCCAGAACTGTATGATCCAGCAATCCCACTTCTGTGTATATAGCCACAGGAAGTAAAAGCAGGAACTTGAACAGATACACACCAGTGCTAACAGCAGCATTACTCACAACAGCCAAAGATTGAAACAACCTCATGTCCATCAACAGATAAATGAATAAACAAAATGTGACCCACCCATATAACGGGATATTACTCAGCCTTAAAAAGGAACAAAATTCGGATACATGCTATATCCTGGACAAATACTGAAAACATTACATTAAATGAAATGATCCAGACACAAAGGACAAATGTTGTATAATTCAGCTTATATGAGGTACCTGTAATATGAAAATTCATGGAGACAGAAAGTTTAATTGAAGTTAGCAAGGGCTGTGGGAAGTGGAGAATGGGGAGTTATTGGTTAATGGGTATAGAGAGTCATTTGGGATATTAAGAAAGTTCTGGAAATGGGAGGGAGAGAGAGTGAAAGAGGCAGAGGAAGGGAGAGAAACAGACCTCCCACTAAACAGGGAGCCTTTGCCTGCCTCTCTGTCTACTTGTGGTCTCTGTCAAATAAATAAATAAAATCTTTAAAAAAAATAAAATAAAATAAACAGGGAGCCTGTTGTGGGACTTGATCCCAGAACCCCAGGATTGTGATCTTAGCCGAGCATAACCGACTGAGCCACCCAGGTGCCCCTCACTTAGCATGCAGGCAGTCTGTTTGGGTTTCTCTCTCCCTCTCTCTCTGATCCTCCCACCACCCCCATGTGTGTTCTCCTTCTCCCTCTCTGTCTCTCTCTCTCTAAAATAAATAAATTAATCTTAAATATAAAAACAGGAGGACTACTGAATGCAAGTCCATATTTCTTTGTGGGGTTTTGTTCTTTAGATATACCTCACCAGGGATGTAAACTCAAAATATTGCATATTTTTTAAAAGATTTTATTTATTTATTTGACAGAGATCACAAGTAGGCAGAGAGACAGGCAGGGTGGGGGGTAGGAGGTAGGCAGGCTCCCTGCTGAGCAGAGAACCCGATGCAGGGCTCAATCCCAGGACCCTGGGATCATGACCTGAGTAGAAGGCAGAGGCTTTAACCCACTGAGCCACCCAGGCGCCCCTCAAAATATTGCATATTAAATTCATTTCTAGGGGCACCTGGGTGGCTCAGTGGGTTAAAGCCTCTGCCTTCGGCTCAGGTCATGATCTCAGGGTCCTGGGATCGAGCCCTGCATTGGGCCTCCTGCTCACTGGGGAACATGCTTCTCCTTCCCCCTCTTCCCCCTCCACTTCCCCCTCCTTGTGCATGTGCTTGCTCTCTCTGTCAAATAAATAAATAAAATCTTTTTAATAAATAAAAAATAAAGTCACTTCTAGTAATAATTTTGTGTGGTTTTAGTGTCTTGATACACAGTTGATACACAAGGCCATTTGTTTCCAATTCTGGGGATTTCTTTGTATTCCTTTTTAATTTATGTGTTATAAGATTTTATTGATTTATTTGAGAGAAAGTGAGCGAGAGCACAAGCAGAGGGGAGGAGCAGAGGGAGAGGGAGAGGGAGAAGCAGACTCACCACTGAGCAGGGAGCCAGACATGGGGCTCCATCCCAAGACCTGGAAATCATGACTGGAGCCGAAGACAGATGCTTAACCAACTGAGCCACCCAGGTGCCCCTCCTGTTTTAATGTAAAACCACTTACATGGTTTCAAAGTCAAAACTGTAACAAACTAACTTCACAAAAGTTGTGCTTATTGCTGCCCAGTGCTCTGAATCTTGTTCTCCCACAGAAAATTTTATTAGGTTTTGATTTGTATTTTGATTTATTCTTCGAAAATATAAGGTATACATCTGCATGTATATGTATGCCTCTCTTATACAAAGACAGGCGACTATAAACAGTACTCACATCTTATTTTTGTCATTTAAATTATATCCTAGAGATATCTCCATATAATGTACAGAAATTTTCCTCACTCATTTGTATAACTGCATGGTTAAGAGACAAAAAAAAAATTATTTACTTATTGGAGAGAGAGAGAGCACGTGCACAAGTTGGAGGAGAGGGAGAGACTCTCCAGCAGAGTCCCCTGCTGAGCGTGGAGCCCAGGTCAAGGGTCGATATCAAAACCCCAGTGATAAAGACCTGAGCTGAGGTCAAGAGTCAGACGCTTAACCGACTGAGCCACCCAGGCACCTGCTGTAGGCTTCTTATTTCTTCCTTTCCCAGTCTTCACAAATTCTCCAATACCCTTCACTCTTTCTTTGACCTCATCTCTAGTCTGCTTTTCTTCTCTTCAGTTTCCCTCCCCTCCTTCCTTCCCTCTTTCCTAAGACCAGAAGGTCCTCTTTTCTCTTCCATGAAGCCCGGTGCAGGAGGAGGATGAGGAAGCCCTGGGTTTCGTGTCTAACTCGGCCGTGTCCTCTGGGGTATGGGAGTGAAGAAGTCACAAGGGTCAAACAGTGAACACTGAGGCACTAAAAAATATGTAGAACATTTATTCCTAATGGTAAGTAACTGCAGCTCACTTGGAAAGGATCTTCATGAAGGCAGACACATTTTTTCAGAACAGATATTCATTGTATCACTATTGCTATACTTATACTCATTCCTCTGGTTTATAAAGGGGGGTGGGGAGCAAGTCATACCATAGTGCTCTAAGAAAATGCTTTGCTTCCCTCTGTCCTCGTTCAGCCTTGATCATATCCAGTTTCAATGTTGGTGACTCTATTGCACTTTTAAGTAATAAAGAACACATTCTGGTCACTGCTGAGAAGATATGTCATCAGTCTTCCTGTTAGTGTGAGTCATAACAGAGGAGAATGATGATTTGCAAGAAGAAACCACAGTTCACTAACAAGCACTCCAAGTCTTTAGGCCACAAAAGAATGGAATTAGCAACAAATTTTACTCTGGATTTTTTTTTTTTTTTTTTTTTTGAGCACCTACTGTGTACTAGCACTGTCCCATGATTTGTGAGTAGGTTCTTAAAAAAGAAAATGCAGGGGCACCTGGGTGGCTCAGTAGGTTTAGTGTCCAACTCTTGATCTCAGCTCAGGTCTTGATCTCAGGGTCAGGAGTTTAAGCCCCTTGCTGGGGTCCACGTTGGGCATGGAGCCTACTTAAAAACAAACAAGCAAAAGTCAGCACCTGGCTCTCTCATAGGAATCACCTGAGCCCCAGCTCTAGCCTAGCCCAGATGCTCTGTTACATCAACACTGGGACCAACACTACCATGTGAGTGATCATACGCGATGGACCAATGTCACGGTAAAGCACCATGACAACGTAAAAAGCCTTCTTGGTGCAAATTGATATTTTCACCTAGCAGTTCCCCAGTTCAAGGCTATTAAAAGTGTTAGTTAGAAGCTTATTTAAACTGCCTAGCGCAAGAGAAATTAATATTAAATCCACAGAAAAGTGTTTTAGATGCAGCTTTTTTCTCAAAAAGATTTAAAACCTTTTATTTCAGAATATTAGGTGCCCAAGGACGCCTGGGGTGGCTCAGTCAGTTGAGCATCACGCTCTTGATTTTGGCTGAGGTCAGGATCTCAGGGTCATGAGATCGAGCCCCACATCGGGCTCCATGCTGTGTGTGGAGCCTGCATAAGATTCTCTCTCCCTTTCCCCCCGACCCTGCTCAGGCATATACATGCTCACTCTCTCCCTCTAAAAAAAAGAAAAAGAGAATTTTATGTGCCCAGAGCCAGAAAGCAAGCTTGCAGCAACACATTTGAAATGATCTGCTTAAGGGATCTTAGAGATTGAGCATAGCAACTTGGACATAGTTCAGTTTCCAAAGCCCCAGAAAGAAGAGGAGCATGAAAGGTTGCCTTTCCTATGTGTCAAACATTGTGCTGAGTTATTTTCAGGCACTGTCTCATGTGTTCAATGCTTTGGGGTAGCTGCTGTTATGATTTCCACCCTACAGAGAGGGAAACCAAGATTAAGAAAATGTTCCAAGATCCTGAACTACTAAGAGATACAACTGGCGTATGAACACTTGATATCTGCCTCGGCCACCTGCGTGCTCACGGCCCCCTGTTGGGCTCCACCAGGGGGTGTGGATTCTGCGAAGTGTGGCTTCAAACCCCATTTGTCCTTCTAATGGGTCACTTACCCTCACTACCTTGAATTTCAAATGGGGGAATAAAGTCTGGTGCCCAGGATATGGTGAAGATTCTCTGAGCTAACATTACAAAGATCCCATGCAGGGAGGGCAGAATTCGGCCCTCATGATAAGGATGGGGACACAGAGAACCCTGCCAGCTACACGTAGGTGCATGTGATGAGGGGCGGCATGGTGGAGTGATAATGCAATTTGAGGCATGAAAAGAATTGGGGTACTCTAGTCACACCTCTGACCTCGCCATCACAACTTCTGAGAAAGGAGGTTCACACACACTGGTCTCACTTTAATTCCTACCCAGGCTATTTTTGCCTTTGTTCCAAACTGCTCCTACTGGGAACACTGGAATTATCCGTTTCTATGATTGTCATGAAATGTGTGTCAGTAAACAAGGCTGAACATTTTCCATAGATGCAGTCACGCCTCCCACCACAGTGGGTCACAGCACAAAGGCTCAGAGCGCTCTCGCCTATACAGGCCTGTCTTTTCTGGGCTCGCATTCTGCTTCCAGTGATAAAGATGCAGTGAGTCTGTGAAGCACCTATTCTGCCCCTGGTCTTAAATCCTTACAGAAGGCTTGTGATTAGGTTGTCCATCCAGGTGTCCAGGTAGCCACTTGTGCAGTTTTGTGCTTGTCATGCCAGTGTCATGAGGTAAGAGGAAGAGGGGAGAGGGTTGAGCCCTTAGCAAAAGGACTGAGCCTTCCAGCCAGCTGATGTCCTGCTGTCATTTGCACTGAAAGGCGACTACAACAGGAGAGACATCTGCTACCAGCTGCCTGTTTAAGAAAGCCCAACCTCTCTCTATATCCAGTCCATTCGGAGTTAAGCACTGATACTGAAATTTGATCCGAAACCTTATATGCCAGCTCATAATTAAATCCATCCTTTGTTAATTGAACGCTATTTTTCATTTCTATTATCAATTAGCATAGGAAATTTTCATGTAAGTGTTTGTCAGTATCTTATACACGGGACCTGGAAATTTGTGGAAACCAAGTAGAGTCCCCTCTTTTCACATCTAATTGCAGGCAGTTTCCATTGGTGTCTCCTGGGTCTTCAAGGTTCTGTCCACAGGACTGCCTCATGGTCCCCTGGACTAGACTTCCCTAATGGCCACCATCTTCATTATGTCAAAGTATATCGAATCTTGTTGTGTATGTGTTATGTAACTAACACACACATACTTCACATGTTTGATCTCTCTCAATCCATACAACTCTGTAAGGTCGTACTTGTTACCCCTTTTTACAGTTGAGGAAGTGGAGTCATAGGAAGGCTTCTTGCCCATAAATCACAAAACTAGACTGGGTTGGAGTGAGATTTATAACCATGTCTACGTGCCTCCAAATCCTGGGCCCTTAACCATTCTGCCATACATGCTCTCCCCTAACTACGACTTGAAAAAAGCTTCATTTCCATTGGTTTCATTAAAACTGTGGGCCAAAAAATGGCAGGTTACAGACTATGTACCAAATTATAAGAACATGAATTCAGTCTAAATGACAACTGTCTGAATGTGGTGAGTCCCAACTACCTAAATTAATCAGGTTCAGAAATAACTGAGCTGCATTTTGATGGAAGGCGGTAGGTATAAGGAAATATGGGTCTCCCTTTTTTATTCTTTTCTGTGTGCCTTTAGGTAAGTAGCGGAGTAGCTTCTCTGTGCCTCTGTGCTTCTGGAGTTGTACTGGATACAGTTTAAGGCGGTGTTTTTCAAAGTGCATCTCACAACCCATTAGTGGGTAATAAAATCAATTTAGTGAATCATAATCATTAAACTTTAAGAAATTAAATAGGATATGGGACGACTGGGTGGCTCAGCTGATTAAATGTCTGCCTTGGGCTCAGGTCATGATCCCTGGGTCCTGGGATTGAGTCCTAGGACCTTGCTCAGCCAGGAGCCTGCTTCTCCCTCTGCACCCCCTGCTTGTGCTTGCTTTCTCTCTCTTTTTTTCACTCTTTCTGGCAAATAAATAAATAAAATCTTTTTTTAAAAAAGAAATTAAATAGGATAGTAGAACATAAATATAAAAATAAAAAAGTTACCCACATATAGTAAGAAGTATCTTTGATCAGTCTTTTGCTTCAGATGTGGGGTTGTATGTGTGTGTGTTAGATCATAATGTAAAATATATTTTCTTTTTTCTTTAGATTTATTTATTTGAGAGAGCATGCAGAAGTGTGGGGAGGGCAGAGGGAGAGGGAGAGAGAGAATCTCAAGTAGACTCCCTGCTGAATGCAGAGCCTGACTCAGGGCTTGATCCCAGGACTCTGAGATCATGACCTGGGCTGAAATCAAGAGTTGGACATCTAACCAACTGAGCCAACAGGCGCCCCTAAAATGTATTTCTTATGGAGGATCACAGTCAAAAAAGTTTGAGTAACACTTGACTATGGTTCTTTACCTCAAACTGAAGGATTTTATCTAAGAGTTATGTACTTTAGTCACACTCATATTTACAGACCATAATTCTCTATAGTTGGTTAGTGACCATCTCAATGGCAAAATTCAGCAGAAAAAAGAAAGGGGGGAAAAGAGAGTCAAATGGAATCTAATCATGTTTGGTGTCTTGATAACCAAAGATCTCTCATCAGTAGGAAGTTAAACATATTCTGACTGTGAAATAATGTTTTTCCTCTTTAATTCATGACTAGTCATATTTCCACTGCTTTAACATATTCACAGAAAGGACAGCTCTTCCTTTCTTTGCTCAGGAGAATTCCAAGGGTGATGAGAAACCAGAGTAACACAACTAATCTAATACTGGCTCTGCAGGTGATGATTTGTCAATACATAGGGAAAAATCCTCATGAGACACTGGTATAGTCTTCTGATTCCATTCGCTTCACAACCGCACTCCTCTTATTTGATCCGATATGACAATTTAATGTAAAAACATGGCAGTCTAGTCTCCTAAGTAAACTGGGCCACACCCTCCTCTTGAGATCCATCCCTCTCGTTACAGAGCTGAGAAGGGTCTGCTTTTTCTGAGCAGGTACCAGACCAGGCCCTGGTGGTCAATGTTAGGAGGCTGCCAAGGAGCTCTCGGAGGCTCTCCAGAATGAATCCCTAGGGCAATACCGGTCTCTGCAGAGATCCCTCCTCAGTACAAAGGAGATACAAGGTCTTGCGAAGGAGAATAAAATGCCTTCATAAAAGCAGTTCTCCAAAACTCAAATCTAAACGCAGAATCCTCATGGAGCCTTTCAAACATAGATTCCTAAGCCCCTTACATAGATAGGTTCATTAGGGCCATATTCTAATTTGGTAAGCCTGAGATAAGGCTTAGAAATACATATTTTTTTTTTTAAGGATGAGCAGCATATATATGGAAAAATGTAAAAATCCTAACAGTATGGTCTGAAGAGTTTTTATATAATGAACATACCGAGGTTCCCGATCATATCAAGAAACAAAACACTCAAGCATATTAGAGTCCCTTTCACGTTCTTTCTTGAGACTCTGCCTCTTGCCCTCAAGGTTGGCCAGTATCTTGACTTTGAACAGCATAGATTGGTTTTGACTTTTTTTGAACGTGCTATAAATGGAACTATACAACATTTACTTTTCTGTGCCTGGATTTCTTTGCTCAACCTTACGTGAGTCTGTGAAGTTTACGTTGTCACCGTATCTGTGGGTTGTTCATTGTCATTGCTGTTCTGATGGGAGACACTTAGGTTCTTTCCAAATAGGGGCTGTTCCAAGCAGGGCTGCAATGAACATTCTCATATGTGGCCTTTGGTGCACGTACACATGCACTTCTGTTGGCTATATATATGGGTCACAGATGAGCCATATGTTTACCTTTCGCAGATACTGACAAACACGTTTTCAATACGGTTGTATTGAATGTGAATATTTTAAACTATGTCCCAGTTGATTTAGTGCCGGGTTTGGTAACCACTGAACAAAAGCATGAGTATTTGAAGGCAGCCACTACCCTGACTTCTGTCTACTGCCGCCAACGTACTGCACAGTATCTCACACATGGTAAGAGATCAACAAATATTGATTTAACTTTGATTTAAACTGATTGAATTACATTTCCCCCAAGTATTAATCAATACATGAGGAACAACAACATTCTCACTTCACTTTATAGTCTGGTCATCTTTTCTTAGAGTTTTACAGATTAGTGTTCCAGATGGGACAGCGAAAGGAGACATTATCCCAGCCAGAGATGTCATCTGTTTTCACTTTCCAGAGCCCCCCACCCCCGACCACCCTGAAGCAACAGGGTCAAACTCCCTCAGATCCATCTAGAAAAAAATCTTTAGGGCTACTCCTGGCTTAACTACAGATACATTCTGTTACGGACTGAATGTCTGTGTTCCCCTAGAACTCCTATGCTGAGGCTTTCACCGACACTAAGCCATATTCGGAGAAAGGAAGTAACTAAGGTTAAATGAGGTCAGAAGAGTAGGGCCCTGACCTGATAAGATTAGAGTCTTAATAAAGCCGTTCCCTCCTGCCGGCCCACTCCCACCACACACACTGGCGCACAACAAAGAGGCCACGTGAGGGCACAGTGAGAAGGCAACCAACAGCAACCTGCAGGAGAGCTCTGAACAGAGCCGACCACACAGACATCCTCATCACGGACGTCCTCCCCCAGGACTGTGAGAAAATACATTTCTACTATTGTGTCAGCCCCAGTTTATGATATTTTGTTATGGGAGCCTGAGCAGACTAAGACACACCCCTGTGCAATTTCACAAGCATTCAGCGTGCCTCCTGGGTTGTTAGGATGTCACCTGAAAAATTTAACTAGGTTCCAAAAGAAAAATGGAAGTTAACTTTCAGAGGCACTCTTTAGCAAAAAATTACAAAGCCATCTCTTCACTGATTTCCAGGGGAAACAGCATTCTCATTTCAGCCTCCATCCAGGAGACAGACCCTTCAGGGGCTGGTTTAGGTTGGTTCAACCAAATCCCCAAGTTCCAACACCCAGAGTTGGCAATAAGAGCAGATGATGCTGGCAAGAGCTCCCCAAAAGAACGATACTATACAGAAAGTCTGAAAATGAGGACCAAATATGCTTATGTCTAAAATACTAACAGGTGATTTCAAAACAATACTCACAGTACAATCCCAGTTTTTTTTTTTTTAAGATTTTATTTATTTGACAGAGAGAGAGAGATCACAAGTAGAGAGGCAGGCAAAGAGAGAGGGGGGAGGAAGCAGGCTCCCTGCAGAGCAGAGAGCCCGACGCGGGGCTCGATCCCAGGACCCTGGGATCATGACCTGAGCCGAAGGCAGAGGCTTTAACCCACTGAGCCACCCAGGCGCCCCACAAGCCCAGTTTTTTAAAGCCTATTATCTGTTGATGTAATTCCATACACTCATACCTGCAAATAAGAAAAGGGAAAAAAAAAAGCCTAAATAGGGAGCAGAGAGTCTCCTGTATGTCAATAAGCCTGGAGATTGGTTAACCCTTTATGGAAGACAATTTGACCAGCAGCTTTCAAATTTTAAAATATGCCCTTTGACCCAGTAATTCTAATTCTGGGATTCTTCTTACAGATGAATTAGCATCTAAGCTCAACCCCAAATGTACAAAGATGTTTATTGTAGTACTACTGTTAATATATTTTAAAAAATGAATGTAAATATTCATTGGTAATGGAATGCTGAAAATAAATCAGGACAGACTCACACAGTGGAAGACTACACAGTCTTCCGTGAGAATGCAGGAGGACGTAGGACCGTGGAAAGCTGTCTATGATCTACTGTTCCATGAAAAAAGCAAGTAGCAGAGCAATATTTATAGTATGATCCCATTTGTATAAACCGTACAAACAAACTTCCTGTGGATGACTCTGTGTGGGCAAAAGCACAGGCTCTAAATCTGGAAGAATAACGCCAGTCACGGTTACCTCTGGAGAGAACAGAGGGATAAAAGGCAAAGGGCATGTGTTAGCTGCCTGGAGCCACCATGACGAAATACTGCAGACTGGTGGCTGAACCAACAGTGACACACGTTCTCAGCTTCAGCGGCTGAAGGTCCACGATCGAGGGGTCCAGGGGTTTCTTCTGAGACTCCTCTGCTTGGCGTGCAGGTAGCTACCTCTTGCTGGGTCCTCACGTGGCTTTTTCTCTGTGCGTGTACCCCTGGTGTGCCTCTACGTGTTCAAATTTCCTCTTCTTCTAGGGACACCAGTCAGACTGGATTAGGGCCCACTCTAACAGCCTCATTTTCACTCAGTCACCTTTTTATAGACCCTATGTCCAAAGAGTCCCAGTCTGAGATACTGGGGGGTGAGGACTTCAACATAAGAATTGTGAGGGAGATAAAATTCAGCCCACAATAGGGAGATTGTCTATATATTTGTCCATATTGTCTCCGTTTTTGTTTTTGTTTTATGGTGAGCATGTATTTCGGTTGTAATTTTTTAAACAATAAAAAAGAAAAAAATTGACTGGAAGACAAACGTTAACAGCACACTATTAATAGGAATTACCTCTAAGGATTGTGGGTGATCTTTATTTCCCCTGCCTGTGGTTTTTAACATTTCTCTTCTAACATTCTTCAATGAACATGTATTACTTTTTAATTAGGAAGCAGAATTAATGTTCTGTTTTATGAAATATCTTAATGAAATAAATAAACCCAACACCTTCCCCTTGGAAAGCCTGGAAATCAGACATACTCAGAGAAAATAACTACCTTTAGAACTGGCTAGTGATCTTTAATAATTTACAGGGATGGTTTGGTTGCAATAAGCTATTTGAAACACAGGTTCATTCGGGAATAGCGAGTTTCTTAGGCTGTGCAAACTGGCACACCCTCTCTCAATTTCCTTGGTTACAGAAGCAAGGTGAATCTTGTCTTCAGTTAGCCTTTTCAAGCAGTTATTCAAATCACTGATTTTCCAAGTGAGTACAGCATTATGCTTAAGGTGGGAACTGCACACTTTTTAAAAAAAATTTATTAAATTTCATTCAGTAATGAGTCTTAATCCCAACACCAACAATGGTCTCTTTTTTCCCAAGACATGTACAACACAGTCACAAATTAAATAACCCCATCCTGCTGTGAGATCACCTGTGGAGAAACGTGTCAAGAGTAAGAATACATAGCTGGTGACTCCAGGACTAGCCGCTTAGCCTAAGGGTTTCGAGCTCCATCAGAAACACCCGTAGGATGTGCGGGCTTCTGAGTTCTGCTGCTTTTCCTCATGGCCTACATAAGCGACCTACCATCAGGTGATGGGTCTGTCAGTCCAGCTCTCAGGGAGTTCCAGTCTGCACGTAGAGAAGCACAGGAGGCTTTGAACAGAATTTCCTAACAAGGAAATTGCTGCATATTCCATGTGGTTATTTGAAGGATGAAGCAATGATGTCTTCCAAAGTGGAGTCTCCTTTTTTTTTTTCTCATTTTTTCCTTAGAAGCCACCTCTAGTCCTGGTAAGAGTGGATTTCCCAGAGGTGGAAAGCAATTCAAGTAACAAGTAACTGGAAATTTTGATATTTTTCTTTTTGTGGTCAGTAATACCAACAATCTTCTTCCCACTGGGGAACCACTCAGAATTCCTGACTATTCATTCACCCACTGGAATGGAGCAGACTTGGAAATTCCCACCCTCCAGTGTTGTCCGGGATCAATCTGGTCAACCTTTCAGGATCAATTTTGTCTTGTCAGCCACAGTGGTTCACAGTTACTCGTGCTTTTGGAAATGGGCAGGGTTTCCTTTCCCTTCACATTTTCAGGAGTGGTAAAGTCAAAACAAACATTTTGGAGAATTATTGTGGATGGAAGATGGAGTGAATAGCTTCCGGAATTACATCAGTGACTATGATGTTCCACAAACTCTTTGGCAATAGCAACATTATATTTACAAATACATTCTTCCTGTAAAACTAAGCCAAAAAGTTGGCTTACATTAGCCACCTCCTAAACGCCTATTCCAACTCTATCCCAACTCTATTCAAGCTGTGAAAATTAACCATGTTTGTCTACCTGCTGGGTAAAAAGAGTGGGACAGAAAGAAAAATGGCGGATAGCCAAGAGATGAAGAGCTACTGTTTGTTTGTTCTCTTTCATCTTTCAGGTGTAGAACTTGTGCCACTTTGTCCCTAAAGAATAAGAAGCAGACTCTTGGCTGAGTTCTCTGACACTGGGAAGGTACCTTGTGCTTCTGGATTAGATGAGCGGGTTCCATGTGCGGAACTGTGCACCACAGTTCAAATGAAAGAAGACAAAGAGAGAGAAAGGAGAGAGGAGGCTGTTGAACAGGTGTGGACTAGACCTTGGCTGCTCTTCCTCGTCCCAGGTTGGCAAGCAACGAGGTGAGCCCCTGCTCAGCAACACTAAGTAGTTCTTTACAGTTTTCCAAGCACTTGCACATATAAGAACTCATCTGGTTTTCTCAACACCCCTGTGTTGAAGCGATGGCCACTCCATTACAGTAAATACGATTTTGTATCCTATCCTATTAGGTTGTTAGGCTTGGAGCCCCACTATTGGGCTTCAAATCTTAACTCAGCCACTTCGTGGCTATGTGAACTTAAGGAAGGTAATTAACTTCCCTGTGCCCGGTTTTTCTCATTCATAAAAGGGTGAGAGCAATCATACCTACTTCAAAGGGTGAGGTGAGAATTAAATGAGATAACAGCCCATTTTGAAGATGGCAGAGGAGTAGGAGACTGAAATATCATTGGGTCCCAGGAGTTCAAGCTAGATAGTTACCAAACCATTCTGAACACCTACAAACTCAACAAGAGATAGAAGAGAAAAAGAGCAGCAATTCTAGGAAAAGAAAATCGATCACTTTCTGGAAGGTGGGACTTGCGGAGAAGCGAATCCGAAGCAATGGGAAGATAGACTGTGTGGGGGAGGGGCCGGCTTCCGGCAAGTGGTAGAGCAGCAGAGCATAAAATCAGAACTTTTAGAAGTCTGCTCCCCTGAGGGACATCACTCCAGAGGGTAAGCGGGGGTAGGGGTAGGGGGAGGTGAAGCCCTTGCGGGGACACTATAGTCTCAGGACCTGCGGGATCACAGAAAGACCAAGGGTGCCTGAGTGTGGCAGAGATACTAGATATATCAGGGCAGGAAAGCCAGCTGCAGAGACAGAGCTGAGGAGTGAGCTCTCAGCTCAGAGTTACCTTAAACTGTGCTCCGAGGTACAGTCAAGGCACTGCTCATCGAGCAGGGATCCCACAAGTTGCAGATCCAGAGAGGCTCACCTTCCTCCTCTGAGAGAAGTGGCACAGGAGTGTGTGGCAGGAATCTGCTGGGTTTGAAGACTCCAAACGGGGATGTACACCAGAGATAGAAATGCTCGGTCACAGGCCGGGTGAGCTCGGAGCTCGGCCGGAGACCAGGGAGAGGGAGGGATTGACTACTTTTCTCCGATGGCGCACTGAGGAGTGGGGCCCCAAGCTCTCGGCTCCTCTGGGTGGAGACTGGGAGGACGCCATCTTCACTCCCATCCTGCAAAGCGGTACAGAAAGCTTCAGGGAACAAAAGCGCAGGAGACTGAACCCAAGCAGATTTCTTAGCCTGGCCCCTGGCAAGGTCGGTGCAATTCCTACTCGGGCAAAGACATTTCAGAATCATGGCAACAGGCCCCTCCCCCAGAAGATCAGCAAGAACATCCATCAAGACCAAGTTTTTCTGTCACTGAGAACTGTGGAACTCTAGAGCTGGGGGAAAGCAAAATACAGAATTCATGGCTATTTTCTCCATGATCTTTTAGCCTTGCAAAGTTAAATTTTTTGAATTTTATTTTTTTCTTATTCTATTTTTTAAAATTTTCCTCTTTCCTCTTTTAACCTTTTTAAACTATTTTATATTATGAATACCTTTTTAAAAAATCATTTTAAGTTTTCATAGTTATAGATATATTTTAGCCCTTCATTGTATTTAACCTTAATTTTTGTATACATATAGTTTTTTTCTTCTTTAAAATTTTGGGATACAATTTCTTCTAATAGATCAAAATATACCCTAAATCTAGGTCCAGCCTGATCACATTCTCTCATATATTTTTTTCATTTTCCCAACCAATTTATCAATTCATTTTTTAGAATCTTTTTTTAAGTTTTCATCTTTACAGTCATATTCCATCCCTTCATCGTGTTTACCTTTATTTTTGTATACATATATTTTTCTTTCTTTAAAATTTTGGGAGATAGTTTCCTCTAAGAGACCAGAATACACCCAAAATCAAGTGGGTGGCTCTGTTTTACTCATCAGTCTAATATATGTATTTTTTTTCTTTTTTATTTTTTTGGTTTTTTTTCCCCCTTTCTTCTCACCCTGGTTTCAGGTCTCTTCTGATTTGTTAGCGTATATTTTTCTGGGGTCTTTGCCACACTTTTAGTATTTTGTTCTCTCACATCTGTTCTTATCTGAATAAAATGACAAGGCAGAAAAACACACCACAAAAAAAGAACAAGATGCAGTACCAATGGCTAGGGACCTAATCAATATGGACATTGGTAATATGTCAGAACTAGAGTTCATAATGACAATTAAGGTGCTAGCTGGGCATGAAAAAGGCATGGAAGATATCAGAGAATCCCCTTCTAGAGAAATAAAATCCTGTCCTGAAGAAATAAAGGAACTAAAATTTAACCAAGTTGAAATTTTAAAAAGGCTATTAATGAGGTGCAATAAAAAATGGAGGTTCTTACTGCTAGGATAAATGAGGCAGAAGAGAGAATTATTGACAGAGAAGATTAAATGACAGAGAATAAAGAAGCTGAGCAAAAGAGACAAACTACTAGACCACAAAAGGGGAGAATTTGAGAGATAAGTGATACCATAAGATGAAAAAATATTAGAATAATTGAGACCCCAGAAGAAGAAGAAAGAGAGAGGGGCAGAAGGTATATTGGAGCAAATTATAATAGAGAATTTCCCTAATATGGCAAAGGAAAAAGCATCAAAATCCAGGAGGCACAGAGAACCCCTCTCGAAATCAATAAAATTAGGTCTACACCCCGTCATCTAATAGTAAACCTTACAAGTCTTAGTGACAAAGAGAAAATCCTGAAAGCAGCTGGGGATAAGAGGTCTATAGCATACAATGGTAGAATTATTAGATTGGCAGCAGGCCTATCCACAGAGACCTGGGAGGCCAGAAAGGTCTGGCATGATATATTCAGAGCACTAAACAAGAAAAATATGCAGCCAAGAATACTATATCCAGCTAGGCTGTCATTGAAAATAGAAGGAAAGATAAAAAGCTTCCAAGATAAACAAAAACTAAAAGAATTGTGCAAACACCAAAATAGCCCTACAGGAAATATTGAAAGGTATTGAAAGGGGTCTTCCAAGTAAAGAGAGAGCCTAAAAGTAATAGACCAGAAAGCAACAGAGACAATATACAGTAAAAGTCACCTTACAGGCAATAAACGGAACTAAATTCGTATCTGTCAATACTTACCCTGAATGTAAATGGGCTAAATGCCCCAATCAAAAGACATGTATAAGAATGGATTAAAAAAAACCCAAGACCATCGACATGCTGTCTATAAGAAACTCATTTTAGACCCAAACACCACAAGATTTAAAGTGAGGGTGCGGAAAACAACTTACCATCCTAATGGACATCAAAAGAAAGCTGGGGTGGCAATCCTTATATCAGATCAATTAGATTTTTAAGCCAAAGACTATAATAAGAGATGAAAAAGGACACTACATCCTACTCAAAGGGATACAAGAAGATCTAACAATTTTAAATATCTATACCCCGAACATGGAAGTAGCCAACTATATAAACCAATTAATAACAAAATCAAAGAAACACATCAATAATAATACAATAATAGTAGGGGATTTTAACACCCCCTTCACTGAAATGGACAAATCATCTAAGCAAAAGATCAACAAGGAAATAAAGGCTTTAAGTGACACACTGGACCAGATATATTCAGAAGGTTCCATCCCAAAGCAACGAAATACACATTCTTTTTTATTTTTTAATTCCTTTTTATTTTTTTACTTGACAGACAGAGATCACAAGTAGGCTGAGAGGCAGGCAGAGAGAGACAGAGAGGGAAGCAGGCTCGCCGCTGAGCAGAGAGTCCAACGTGGGGCTTGATCCTAGGACCCTGGGATCATGACCTGAGCCAAAGGCAGAGGCTTTAACCCACTGAGCAACCAGGTGCCCCTGAATACACATTCTTCTCTAGTGAACATGGAACATTCTCCAGAATAGATCATATCCTGGGTCATAAATCAGGTCTCAACTGGTACCAAAAGACTGGAATCATTCCCTGCATATTTCCAGACCACAATGCTCTGAAGCTAGAACTCAATCACAAGAGGAAAGCTGGAAAGAACTCAAATACATGGAGGCTAAAGAGCATCCAACCAGGCAATTAAAGAAGAATTGAAAAAATTCATGGAAACAAATGATAATGAAAACACAACGGTTCAAACTCTGTGGAACACAGCAAAGGCGGTCCTGAGAGGAAAGTATATAGCGATACAAGCCTTTCTCAAGAAACAAGAAAGGTCTCAAACACACAACCTAACCTTATACTGAAAGGAGGTGGAGAAAGAAAAGCAAAGAAAGCCTAAATCCAATAGGAGAAGAGAAATAATAAAGATCAGAGCAGAAATCAATAAAATACAAACCAAAAGAACAGTAGAACAAATCAACAAAACTAGGAACAGGTTCTTTGGAAGAATTAATAAGATTGATAAACCCCTGGCCAGACTTATCAAAAAGAATCGAGAAAGGACCCACATTAATGAAATCATGAATGAAAGAAGAGTGATCACAACCAACACCAAAGAAATACAAACAATTTTAAGAACATATAATGAGCAACTGTATGCCAGCAAATTTGACAATCTGGAAGAAATGAATGCTCTCCTAGAGACACATACATTACCAAAACTGAACCAAGAAGACACAGAAAACCTGAACAGACCCATAAAAAGTAAGGAGATTAAAGCAGTCATCAAAAATCTCCCAACAAACTAGAGCCCAGGGCCAGACTGTTTCCCAGGTGAATTCTACCAAACATTTAAAGAAGAATTAATTCCTACTCTCCTGTAACTGTTCCAAAATATAGAAATGGAAGGAAAACTTCCAAACTCATTTTATGAGGCCAGCATCACCTTGATCCCAAAACCAGACAAAGACCCCATCAAAAACGAGAATTATAGATCAATATCCTTGATGAATATGGATGCAAAAATTCTCACCAAAATACTAGACAATAGGATCCAACAGTACATTAAAAGGATTATTCACCACAACTAAGTGGGATTTATTCCAGGGCTGCAAGGTTGGCTCAACATCCACAAATCAATCAATGTGATATAATACATTAATAAAAGAAAGAACAAGAACCATATGATACCCTCAATAAATGCTGAAAAAGCATTTGACAAAGTACAGCATCCCTTCTTGATCAAAACTCTTCAGAGTGTAGGGATAGAGGGCACACACCTCAATATTATCAAAGCCATCTATGAAAAACCCACCACAAATATCATTCTCAATGGAGAAAAACCGAGAGCTTTTCCGCTAAGGTCAGGAACACGGCAGGGATGTCCATTATCACCACTGCTATTCAACATAGTACTGGAAGTCCTAGCCTCAGCAATCAGACAACAAAAAGAAATTAAATGCATCCAAATTGGTAAGAAAGTCAAACTATCACTCTTTGCAGATGATATGATACTTTATGTGGAAAACCCAAAGGACTCAACTCCAAATCTCCTAAAACTTGTACAGGAATTCAGTAAAGTGTCAGGATATAAAATCAATGCACAGAAATCAGTTGCATTTCTATAAACCAACAACAAGACAGAAGAAAGAGAAATTAAGGAGTTGATCCCACTTAAAATTGCACCCAAAACCATAAGATACCTAGGAATAAACCTAACCAAAGAGGCAAAGAATCTGTACTCAGAAAACTATAAAGTACTCATGAAAGAAATTGAGGAAGACACAAAGAAATGGAAAAACGTTCCATGCTCATGGATTGGAAGAACAAATATTGTGAAAATGTCTATGCTACCTAAAGCAATCTACACACTTAATGCAATCCCTATCAAAGTACCATCATTTTGTTTCAAAGAAATGGAACAAATAATCCTAAAATTTATATGGAACCAGAAAAGACCTTGAATAGCCAAAGGAATATTGAAAAAGAAAGCCAAAGTTGGTAGCATCACAATTCCAGACTTCAATCTCTATTACAAAGCTGTCATCATCAAGACAGTATGGTACTGGCACAAAAACAGACACATAGATCAATGGAACAGAATAGAGAGCCCAGAAATAGACCCTCAACTCTATGGTCAACTAATCTTTGACAAGGCAGGAAAGAATGTTCAATGGAATAAAGACAGCCTCTTCAACAAATGGTGCTGGGAAAATTGGACAGCCACATGCAAAAAATGAAACTGGACCATTTCCTTACATTACACACAAAAATAGACTCAAAATGGATGAAGGACCTCAATGTGAGAAAGGAATCCAGAATCCATCAAAATCCTTGAGGAGAACACAGGCAGCAACCTCTTCGACCTCAGCCGCAGCAACTTCTTCCTAGGAACATCACCAAAGGCAAGGGAAGCAAGGGCAAAAATGAACTATTGGGACTTCATCACGATCAAAACCTTTCGCACAGCAAAGGAAACAGTCAACAAAACCAAAAGACAACTGACAGAATGGGAGAAGACATTTGCAAACGACATATTGGATAAAGAGCTAGTATCCAAAATCTATAAAGAACTTATCAAACTCAACACCCAAAGAACAAATAATCCAATCAAGAAATGGGCAGAAGACATGAACAGACATTTCTGCAAAGAAGACATCCAGATGGCCAAGAGACACATGAGAAAGTGCTCCACATCACTCGGCATCAGGGAAATACAAATCAAAACCACAATGAGACACCACCTCACGCCAGTCAGAATGGCTAAAATTAACAAGTCAGGAAATGACAGTTGCTGGCAAGGATGCGGAGAAAGGGGAACCCTCCTACACTGTTGGTGGGAATGCAAGCTGGTGCAACCACTCTGGAAAACAGCATGGAGGTTCCTCAAAAAGTTGAAAATAGAGCTACCTTACGAGCCAGCAATTTCACTACTGGGTATTTACCCTAAAGCTATAAACGTAGTGATCTGAAGGGGCATGTGCACCCGAATGTTTATAGCAGCAATGTCCACAATAGGCAAACTATGGAAAGAACCTAGATGTCCATCAACAGACGAATGGATAAAGAAGATGTGGTATATATCTACAATGGGATACTATGCAGCCATCAAAAGAAATGAAATCTTGCCATTTGTGACAACGTGGATGGAACTAGAGGGTATTATGCTTAGCAAAATAAGTCAATCGGAGAAAGACAACTATCATATGATCTCCCTGATATGAGGAAGTGGAGATGCAACGTGGGGGTTTTAGGGATAGGAAAACAATAAATGAAACAAGATGGGATCGGGAGGGAGCCAAACTATGAGAGACTCTTAGTGTCACAAAACAAACTGAGGGGGGCCGGGGGGAGGGGGTAAGGAGAGGGGGTGGGGTTACGGACACTGGGGAGGGTATGTGCTATTGTGAGTGCTGTGAGTGTGTAAACCTGGTGATTCACAGACCTGTACCCCTGGGGCTAATAATACATTATATGTTTATAAAAAAATTAAAAAATTTAAAAAATTCAAAACACAGTATTCAATCTCCTGTGTGTGGCTTCCTTCACTTAGCATAAAGTTCTTGACATTCATCCATGTTGGTACATGGGTCAGGAACTCATTCCTTTTTATCACTATTATTCCAGTTGTATGAATATTGCCATTTATTTTCTGTTTACCCTGTCTGTTGTACCTCTTTTCCTCTATTCTTGCCCTCTTTTATGTTCATTGAATACTTTCTAGAATTCCATTATAATTCATCTATTGGCTTCTTACATATACTTCCTTGCATCACTTCCTAGTGATTGCCCTAGAAATCAGACTCTCAAACTTCTCTGAACTCTACTGAGACTTAATATAATACTACTTTATGTAAAATGTGTGATTCTTATAACTGTACATTTCCACTTACCTCCTTTGTTCTTAATGTTATAGTTTTAATTTGTATACATCTATGTTGACTTTTTTTTTCTTTCAGCACTTTACGAACACTGGCCCCCATGATTTCTGAGGATGTGTCCACAGTCACTGGAATCTTTGTTTCTCTGTATATAATGTATCAGATTCTTCTGAATGCTTTCAATATTTTCTCTTTATTTTTAGTTTTCACAAGTCTGACTATGATATAGCTAGACATGATTTTCTTCGTTTATCCTGATTGGAGTTCTTCTTGAATAAAGTCTTAGCAAATTTGGAGAGATTTTTGCTATTTATTTCTTTAAATAAAAGTTAGGTCCTGTTTTCTCCTTATTCTCCTTCTGGGGCTCCAATCACCTATGTCAGACCTTTGGATATTGTTCCACAGATACCCGTGGACTAAATCATTTTTAAAATATTTTTCCTGAGGCGCTTGGGTGGCTCAGTGGGTTAGGCCTCTGCCTTCAGCTCAGGTCATGATCTCAGGGTCCTGGGATCGAGCCCCATATCAGGCTCTCTGCTTGGCAGGGAGCCTGCTTCCCCCTCTCTCTCTGCCTGCCTCTCTGCCTACTTGTGATCTCTCTCTGTCAAATAAATAAATAAAATCTTTTTAAAAATATTTTTTTTCCTTTCTTTCCTTCAAATTAGATAGTTTTGATTGCTATGTCATCAAATTGACTTTTCAGCCATTTCTATTCTGCTGTCAAGTTGTCCAAAACATTTTAATTTACAATAACATATTTTTTAGTTCAAGAAGTTCTATTTTATTTCATAATTTCTTATTTCTGCTGAGATTTTCCATCTGTTGTTCTAAAACAATGAGTACATTTCCTTATCTCCATGAGTTACTATAATAGTTCTAATAGGTGTTTTAAATATTTATCAGCTAAATCCAACATGAGTCATTTTAAGGTTGGTGTATAGTGATTCTCTTTTTTTCTTAGTACAGAATCACATTTTCCTATCTCTTTGGAAGTCTAGAAATTTTTGATTTTATGTGGACACTACGAACCTTGTAGATGCTCTTGATTTTGCTATATTCCTCTAGAGAGTGTTGATCATTTTTGTTTAATCAGGCAATTAACTTAGCTGGGCTCCATGTCTAAACTCTGCCTTTTCTGTAAGGACAACAGCTAAAGTCTCTCTTCAATACTTCTAGACTCAGCTAGTCTTCTTGGAGTCTATCTCAAGTGAAGATGTCAAGTACATGGTTAGTTAAATACATGGATCTAGATCTCAGGAGCAAAATTTGGACAAGAGATGAAATATTGAGAGGAATAAACATATAGATGGTAGGTGAAGTCAAGAGCTGTCATAACACAGACTGGGTAGCTTAAACCACAGAAATTTGTTTTCTCACAATTCTGGAGGCTAAAAGTCTGACAGCAAGGTATTGATAGCTTTGGTTTCTTCTGAAGTCTTTCTCCCTGTCTTGTAGATAGTCATCTGTGTCAAAATTTCCTCTTCTTATAAGGACACTAAATTTCCAGAGTCAGCATCAGACACCAGGTCAGTCTGCCACCATTTCAGACACTAATCAAAGTCCTAGAGCTCCCATACCTCTGAGCGACCTGCTACAAATTGGTAGTTCCCACAACCCCTCCCTTGATAATTTGCTAGAATGGCTCACAGAACTCAAGAAAGCACTTTTCTTACTATCACTAGTTTCTTATAAGGGATACAAATGGCCAGCCAGATGAAGAGGTACATAGGGCAGGGTCCAAAAGGATCATAAGAACAGGAATCTCTGTCCCCAGGGAGTTGGAAATATAGCACATTCCTGAAATATATATGTGTTCACTAATCTGAAAGTTCTCCAAACCCCATAGGTAGGGGGTTTTATGGAGGCTTCATTACATAGGCATGATTGATTAAATCATAAGCCATTGGTTATTAACTCAATCTCTATTCCCTCTTGCCTCCCTGGATGTCAGATGTAGGTGGAGGGAGGCTGAAATTTCCAACCCTCTAATCATGCCTTGATCTTTCTGGCAACACATTCCCATTCTGAAGCTCTCCTAGGGTCCCTCGCCATCAATCATCTCATTGGCATACAAAAAGATACTCTTAGGACTCGGGTAGGTTCTTATGGAACCAGCACGGACAAAGACCAAATAAATATTCATTATATCATAATAGCAAAACCATGTTCATAGATTGGAAAACTCAGCATTGTTAAGGCATCGGTCCTCAGCCAACAGATTCAGTGTAATCAGAATAGAAAAATCCGTTTAACAGGCGAATTTTTGTAGAAATTGACAATCTGGTTTTAAAGTTTATATGCAAATGAAAAAGTTGTAGAATAGCCAAAATTATCTTGGGGGGGAAAAAAAGCGAAACAAAGTTGTAAGACATCAAGTACTGCATTTCAAAACTGGCTGTAAAGAAACAGAACTATTTCCCTTATTTGCACCTGAGACTTGATATCAGTTCCCCACAAACCAAGGCATCTTTCGTGCAGGAAGAAAATAAACAACATTGAAATAACTTAAGTCAAAGCCTTCCCAGAGATGCAAGCTGTGATGTTATTCTATCATCCACAGCAGAGAGCATAGCCAAAGCAATAAGAAGTTCTTGATCTCAGAAGAAAATAACTGGCCTATTGTAGATTGAGTTTCCAATTCTGTTTACTTTAATCCATTATTTCTCAAAGCCTATTACTTGGTAATGGTGTCTCACAAAAAAAAAAGGAAAAGAAAAGAAGGGGAATTCTTTTTTAATTTTTAAGATTTTTAAAAATTTATTTATTTGATAGAGAAAGAGAGAGCACACAGTGAGGGGGAGGGGCAGAGGAAGAAAGAGAAGCAGGCTCCCCACTCAGCATGGAGCCTGACGAGGGGCTTGATCCCAGGACTCCGGGATCATGACCTGAGCCAAAGGCAGATGCTTAACTGAATGAACCCCCTAGGCACCCCATAAAGAAGGGAATTCGAATTCTTCTCCTCCTCCTCCCCCTCCCCCTCCTCCTCCTCTTCCTCCTTCTTCTCCTTCTTCTTCTTCTTTTTTAAGATTTTATTTATTTATTTGAGAGAGAAAGCGAAAGCAAGCAAGAGCAGGGGGAGAGGCGGAGAAGAGTGCCCAATGAGCAGGGACTCTGACTTGGGGGCTGCGTCTCAGGACCCGAGTCCAGGCAGACACTTAACCAGATTGCCACCCACGTGCCCCAGGAAGGGAATTCTTAACCAAATGAATTTGGAGAGTGCTGAGTGCAACAAATTTTGATTTACCGCCACAAAACTTCCCAGAACCTTTAATATGCTAATGTGAACTGTAAGTCTCCAAGATGACAGAGAGTAGACTTTTGTGTTTGAAACCCTTTTAAAAATTCACTAGTGTTCAGTGGAACAACATACTTTGAAAAATGCTATCTCAGGTCAATGGGAAAATGCTGCAAATATAAATTTATTATTTATTTTCTGCCTCAAAAAGGAAGAGCTAATCCTCAAGCTTATTAAGGCAAGCCTTATATTTTAGGTGATATGAAGCATCTACTTTTTAACAACAACAAAAATCCATAGACTGAGCAGCAAGGAGACGTGCTTTCTTCTAAATATCTGTGTGAAGTTGGGCCAGTATTGCTTTAATCCCTTCTATAATCCAATTTGTTTCCTAAAGCCGTAAAAGCAGAATTCCCCTAGGCACAGAGTTCTTTGTGGTGGTGAAACAGACTACAGTTGAATAACATAGAATTAAAGAGGATATAAATGTTAGGATGGAAATCCCCAGACTGTCTGGTTAGAAATTCCCTGCAACTGTCCTGGTTCCTGCTCTTTGAGTACTAACCACAGTATGACCTTGGGTCTGGTTCCAGCATCCGCTCAGGCAGAATAAGCTCAAAAGTGCATGTTGCTGGGCAAAGCCACCAGGGATGGGGCAAACCAGCAAAGACAAAGAAGGGTCCACTTTGCGGGCCTTCCCACCCCCAGATGCACTCCCTCACACGTCCCCTCCTCAACCAGGCCTATAGGAAAAGCTGTGTGGAAAAAGAAGCAGGGAAGGATCTTTTAAACACCTACAGTTATAAAACCACAAATAATCTAGATGATTAGAGGGAGAATTTGAAGGAAGGCTGAAGAGTTGGTGAGAGTACACGTTTCAAAATCTCTTTCAAAATCTTTCACCATTTTTTTCATTTTATCTTGTTACAGTGAATCCCACTAATTAAAGGCTCATTTAATGTACATTCATTTTAGAAAATAGGAAATATCTCTAGTAAGGCTAAATAGCTATTAAACATCTATCTGAAGTGTGAATTCACTTAACCGGGGCACTTTCCTCTTAACACTTGAAATTACATGCACTGGGACTAGGACCGTGAATGGCAGTATCGAGAGGGTAAGACCTTGCATGTCGCTGGAGGACAGCGCGGTGAAGACCAGGTATAGAAGAGACACACACGGACAGAGACATACCAAAATGGAAGTGTGAAAAAGGAAGATGTTAAAGACAAATTATCCAATTCCAAATGCCTCCTAAGGCCTATCCTTCTCCCATTTCATCTTCCTCTCTCCTTCCTCTTATGCTGTCCTGCTCAAGGGAACCAGGCAACCTGGGACCACGGTTAGGCTAGATCCACAAATTTAGTTTTTATAAGCTAGTTTGACAAGCCAAGAAGCACCTATGTTATGATGGCTAAGCATACTCCAAATTCCTAAGGGCCTCTTCACAAGAGAAACCTTCTGGAATATAATCCGTCCATGAGCTGGGAATTTCCAATGACATCCTGTCAGTAAATACTGACAAGGTGCCTACGATGTACAGGACTTACTAAGTGCTGAAGGTACAATAGACAGTAAAAGATACCATCCCTATTCTCACAAAGTTAATCATCCTATTCATATTTCAAAGGTTCCTCTGAGGTGCAGTGAGTAGGCTGGCGGGAAACAAGATTGGAGCCAGAAGATCAGTTAGGAGGCCCCTTCAGAAATGCAAGGAAGGACTTGATCCTCAACCTTCATTGGGGTGGAAGGCATCAGCAAGACAGCAGTCTTATATATTTTTAGTGGAATTTACACTTTGATTAGTGGAATAATGGGGACTCTGTGCCTCTAGGATTACAATGAATAATTGGTTTGGTTTTAATATTCTACACCAATGCCTGTCAGTCTTTGGTTGAGGGCTGTTCCGTCTCTAGCCTTCAGGCAGAACATCCAGGTGGTAGCCGTTGGAGGCCCTGCCCTATAACTGCAGCGGCAAGGGCAGGATAGTACGGAAGGGCATATGTATCTGCTACGCTCCCCCAGTAGGGGTGGGCAGTGACTTCCAGATCCCTCCGTAGGTTACAGGAAGACCACAAAACCAGGGACAGTGTCTTGGGCCCATCTGCTTAGACACCTCTCTCAGCCATTTCTCACCACCTACCCGGGTATTCCACATGCTCTGGTGACCCACATTTTGAGAAACAGAGCTCCAGTCCTTTGCATAGCAGCTAGCAAAAGTAAAAACTGGCTGAAAGAACAGATGTAGAGTTCATTTGTGGAACAGCATATGCTCATATTCTCCATCATGTCAGTCTTTTTTCAGTTCTTAATTTTCTCTCCTCTTAATCATGGAACTTGGTTTCGGCCAATGGACATTAGCAAACACGACGCAAGTGGAGACCTGATAAGGGCTTGAGCACTGCAGCTTTCTCTCTTGGAAAACTGCCACTGTCATGTGGGGAAGCCTGGTCCAAACTCCTTGAGGATGAGAGATCATGGAGAGAGCAGCCCAACTAGCTGTCCCAGTCATCCCAGCTGAGTCCAGCATGCAGGAGACCTGCCAACTGAGTGCAGCCTTATGAGAGAGCCCAGGCAAGACCAACAGAAGAACCACCCAGACCTGCCACAGGATCGTAAGGAATAACTGTTGTATAAGCCAAAGCTGGGCATGTTTTGTTATGCAGCAACTGGTAACTGAAAGGTATGACTTGTTTTCAAGGCCCTCCTCTGAATATCCTAGAAGAGCTCCATTCTAGTCCTGAAGGTCTTGGGCCAACTCTTCACACTGCTATGCTTAGGTCTACTATGCGAGAAGGAAGAGTACGAGCTCTTGAATCCACTTTCTGCAACCAGAGCCTTCTGGACTATGTAGCTTTGGAAATTTACTTGACCTTTTCAGGCATCAGTTTTCAGCCTTAGAGCAGTTTCTCAAAATGGGGTCTGCTTGCATTACAATTACCTGGGGTTTTGTTAAACAGTAGGTTAAGCAGCTATTCTTATAAAAGCCCCGAACTGGAAATAATGTCAACATCCATCAACTGGTGAAAGGATATATATATTCATACAGTGAAATACTTCCCAGCGATTAAAAAACCCTATGAGGGGCGTCTGGGTGGCTCAGTGGGTTGGGCCTCTGCCTTTGGCTCGGGTCATGATCTCAGGGTCCTGGGATCAAGCCCCGCGTCGGGCTCTCTGCTTGGCGGGGAGCCTGCTTCCTCCTCTCTCTCTCTCTGCCTCTCTGCCTACTTGTGATCTCTGTCAAATAAACAAATAAAATCTTAAAAAAAAAACCCACTATGATATACTGAGCATGGTTGATTAATTGCTCGCAAATTTTAAACTGGGCTAGTTCCTTGAATGAAGAAGATTAAAAACTGGGAGGGTGTAGGGAAACCACTTTCTTCCCATGGGGTAGACTAAGAAGCAAAGAAAGGGGGCTTTCAGAGAAAGAAGAACACAGCATCTCAGCAGAAAGAAGCTGCTTGGGCTTCGATTGCTTCCGGTTCCCTCCAGAGGCCCAGCTATAAGCCTGCCTTGCATTCCGTGAGACAGCCCTGCATCCTTCTAACAAATTCCCCCTTTCTTCTTTAAACTGACTTGACTTATATAAGGGAGTGTAGTGCTATTGTGTCTAACACAGTGCTTCTCCACTCCCTTCTGCAGATTTCCCTGAGAAATCCCTGCCCCAATTTTCATGAGGTTCTAGTAGGACAACCCACCGTGGACACTCCTCCCAAGGGTGAACACACAATCCAGGCTGGCCGAGTTGGGCACTCTAATTCCCTGGCCGCAATGACTGGCTTGTGTATGGGCACAAGACCCAAGCAAGGCCAATCAGTGTCTTCCCTAGAAATGATACAGGGAGCTGGAAAGAAGTTTTTTCTGCTAACGTGGCTAAACTGAGACAATGTGAGCTTGGGACGCTGAACCACCATTTTACCCCTTTGTGAGGAGAGCTTGCCAGGAGGAAGAGGAAGAGAGAGAGTAAGAGAGAGACCAAGACAGAGACACCTCTGAAGACATGAAGACTTAGATTCCATCTTGCCTAAAGGCAGATCCATCCATTCCCAGAGTATCCTGTTATGTCAGCCAATAGATTTCTTTTATGTCTTTGTTTAACTCAGCTGGAACTGGGTTTCCATTCCCTGCAACCAAAATGGCCCTGGCTTAAATAAGTTCATTTGTATTATTACTCCACACCAAAATTCCCACGATGGAACAATGTATACAAATATGGGATCTTACAAAGTCTCAGAGTTTGGACAACTGTCCCTGTACAATTAACAAGCCCACTGTTCCGGCAGGGGCTTCCAAGTAGCCCTCATAACCCCTCCAGGTCCACCTGGCTGAAGGCCCTTCAGCCTTTGGTCTCTCTTATGGGTTGAACTGTGTGTCCTCCACCCCCCAAAGAGAGAGAGATTAAAGTCCTCCTCTAGTACCTCAGAAGGTAAGCTTATTTGGAAATACAATTACTAAAGATGTGATCAGTTAAGATGAGGGTGGGTCCCTCATCCAATATGACTCATGTCCCTCCACAAAGACAGCCACAGGAAGACAGAGACCCAGGGACAACAGCATGTGAAGATGGAGGAAGCACCTCCAAGTGGGGAAAACCAAGGACCAACAGAGCAAGGAGAGAGGCATCTGGAAGGGATTCTCCCTCAGAAGGGACCAAATCTGCCAAAACCTTGATTTTGGACTTCAGCCTCCAGAACTGTGAGTAAAGAAATTCCTGTTATCTGAAGCCACCAGGAGTGTAATATTTTGTTATGGCAGCCCTAGGCCACTAATACAGTCCCCAAACCAGGAAGTGCTGTCCGGGTGATGGCTGCTGGTACAGAAGGTGCTGCCTTTGCTGCCTGAGAAGAGGGTTGTAGTTCTCTTTAGGTCAGAAAAACTCTCCTTAGACCACCTTCCTACTCCACTACTCCCCTTTCAGTTTGCTTTTTTCCTGCTCTAGGGTAAGACCTAGATGGAAACTCTGATAACGGTGGCCATAGTCAACCACAATGGAATTGAGCTCAGAGGCCAGTTTCCAAAGGACCCAAACATCTGAGGAAGAGCCATTCACGAGAAGCACATGCGTCGGCAGAGCCTGGGGCAAGACAGGCGCCCCACGTCTGGTCCCGAGGCCCTATTCCCCACCTGTGTCCGGGCAGTGTGTATGCTAATCACCCTGGAGAACGTGGGGCCCTCCTTCTTTTGTCCCAACAGCCAGCTCCACAACCCAGCACTACCTCTGGACAGCCAACCCGGAGCACAGGAAAGGGAGGGAGATGGTGGGCTGGATGAGAAGTGAAGTACGCACGGAGCACAGAGCCTGGTATCTCCGTCCCAAGGACAGACACACAAGACCCCTGGTGGGCTCCCTATTCTCTGCAGCGAACTCACAGAAGATGGGGACGACTCAGCTCAGCGCTAGCACAGACGTAACCAGGCTAAGACTACACAGTCCTGCGGACAATGGAATCTCAACGAGCTACAAGAGAGATTCAAAGGATGAGCTGGTAATTGTTACCCAATTATTCTCTCCTCTAAAGAGTTTCTTCTGCAAAGACCATAATCCCCTTTCTCATTCGCCAGCTCCTCACTCTGGCGGCTGGGAGACCCTTCCGCCCTGCACGCTCCTGCCCTCCAGCTAACTGTGGGAAGGGCTGCTGAGTGGATCTTCAGGCCCTGTCAAAGGGTGGGGGAGGGGAGGGGAGGGGGCACCGTTTTCCTACAGACAAAGGATAACCTAAAGAGCAATAGGGGGTGAGGTGTGGTTTTAGGGGGAAAAAAAATCTCCTCCCAGGAGATGTTAGATACCTGATTCCCAGCAATGGCTCCACTAAATCGGCATTTATTGATTTAATGTGCAAGTGAAGTCCGTGCCAAGGAGTAGAGCAAACTGTTCTTAACCTTTAGTCCACACAGGTTTTAGTTACCGAAATTCCACCGGCAAGTGAATCCAAGTCAGGCTTCTCTCTGTATGATGCAAGCCTCGCCCAACCAGTAGCTTCGTCCCTCCTCCCCTAAGCACACCCCTTGCTCTGCCCCTGCCTCAGTGTCCTGTCTAGCCCCCACTCTTCCCTTCACTCACCTCAAGCCCAACCTGAGCTCTCAACTTCTAGATATCTCTGGGTTTCTGGATCTAGGGAAGCTGTGGAGTAGGATCAAACCACATCAAATTCCTCCCCAGCTTAAGAAAGGTTAGTATATCCTAGGCCATCAAAGATGGTTCTTCAGGGGAGACCATCATGGAGGAGAGAAATGAAATCCTGGGTTTGCAGCTGTTGGGTTTGTTGGGCTGTTTTATTTTGTTTTTGCATTGCTTTCAGCTTTGGACATGGCGCTTAAAAATATGTCAAGCCTTGAGAATGGAATTATCCTTAAGGACAACCCACTCCCACACCATACCACATGCCAACGTTGCTGTAGGCCCAGGGGAAATTCAGTCAAAAAATCCCAGGGGAACATACCATAGTTTTTGCCAGATGCTCTGTCCCCAGCTTTCTTCCACACTCCTGTCCCACCTCCCTGACCCTCTGGGCTTCTCCTCCTAGAGCCCATCTTTTAATGGTTTAGAGTCTCGTCTTATTCCCAATACATCTCTTTTGCACTTTTCTAAAGGAAATATGAAATAGGCAAGAAAAAAAGGACTCCATTTTATCCCTCTCACTATCTCTTTTTTTTCTTGCAGACTCTGTAAGAAAAACCTCAGTGGCCCAGAACCTTCAGTGTCTTTAGTGGCCCAGGACTATAGTGGCCAGGTATGAACAATTCAGAAGTATACATCCACGGCCATGGTCAGTCTGGTCACTGTACATTTCACTCAGTACAAGAGAAAAAGAAAAAGAAAAAGGAACGGCAGGAATAGAACCAGGCCCCTTCTGGGAAGCAATCAGCAGAGAGAGAGAAAAGCAAGAACAGGAATTCCAAGAACAACTGGGGCCACCAGACATTCTCAGGTAAGTGGGGTGAAGGTCATCCCTGTTTATGCAAATGAACAGCATTGTCTTCCAAGTAATCACCTGGGAAGGCGATAACCTTATTTCAATAGAGAAACTTTTTGTAATAAATATTAGGAAGCTCTATGTTGCCTTTAGAATTTACACTTAGTTTTTCTAGACATTCTCAGCAACTACGAATACTTTCATGTCATATTTGATGACAGGAACATGTCTCAAGTCATTTGGAGTAAAGCCTAACTAATAAGCTGGGCAATTACATTTTAGGTCAACATCTAGGTGTGGCTGGTTTCGTCATTATTTTTCTCCCGTGCCCTGCAAAACTGCTCAGAAGGGAGGCCAAGCTGGTCGGTCAGTGATCACTATGGCCGCCACTAATGCGGCATTGACAGTGTTCAATCTGGTGTACTAAGTACTACTGACTAGCAGGGTCAGTGCCACTGGGAGGAAAAAGACCTTATCCTCTGAAGACCTTGACTTTTCTGGGTGTGTGGCAGCCCTGTGCTTGGGTCCTGAGTCTTTCCTCCAACGCCCATATGCCACTCAGTTCCCCATCAGAGGTACTTTGCCAGTCTCCTCAAACCTTGCAATCAACCCCAAGAGTAATCCCCCCCAAATACCCCCTAGTTCCCCCAGCAGCTCAGAGCCCCACCCCACCTTAAACCACTCCAACAACAGAAAATAGATAAAGCAAAAAATGAACATCCCTCCCCAATCTCACATGCCTAGGCTACTCCTATTAATGGCTTAGTGTTCCTTCTAGACGGTTTCTCTTGGGGGACTCTACAGCATGCCCTTTTACCTAAATCAATATACTGATCTCGAATGCTCGAGGGAGTCCCTTGCAGTAGCTACGCTGGCACACCTCTGCAGAGACGTAAGCAGGCTGGGAATGCCTCGGGCCAAACTGCCTTCAATCCTACATCTGGAGATCTCTCAGTCCAGCTCTAACCCAAACCAATCTCAGTTCTGGTGGGACCCAGGTGGGCTGTGGGACAAGCAAAGCTGTGCTGCTGGGCTTGCCCAAGAGCCAAGTGGCAGAGTCAGCAGTGGTTGCTGGCCATCAGCCAGGAGTGCAGGGTCACGTTCTGTTCTGAACTCTGTCCTGGGCTGAGTCCCTCTGCTCTCCTACCTACTCACCTGGTGAAGACAGAGTTGGAGTAAGAGGGAGCCAGTTGGGAAGGTGTCCAAGGAACCAGTCCATAATGTAATGAAATAGGTTAAATAGTATGGGTCAGCACTCTGCTCAGGGAGTGGCCTGAATGTGGTTTAAAGCAATATTTTGATTAACTGCAAGGTACTAGGGGGACATAAGGACATTTCTACAGTATGTGTCTGTTGGCTTGGTCTGCCCAGCATCCACTTCCTTGTCTTTTGGCACAAGAAATCAGTTTCCTTGGGGAACCACCTCCCCATGTTCAGTGCATGTGGTTTGGGAGTGGGACTCTTCCAGGCTCTAGGTGTTGGCATGTGACCAAAGCATGGCCAATCACAGCAATCAATCTCTCTGGTTATAGTAATTGATTACTGTTTGGGTAAATGACCAAAATCAATTCCATGATACTCAACTCTTTGGGGCTACAATTGAGAACTGTTAGACTCTTTCCATTGGGGCAGCCAAGAACTCCTAACAGCCTCTTGCATCCAACAGTGGGGAAATCTTGCTAGGGAACAGGGCAGGAGAAGGACCAGAGATACGGGACAAAAGTGATGATTCTGGATGACATCACTTAAGCCTCAGGACCCAGAGAAGCCCAAAGAGAGATGTAGCCCTGGCCTTTTTCTTTAAGACAGTCAATACATCCTCATTTTTGCTTAAGCCTGATTGTTTCCAGTCAATTATACTCAGGAAACACAAAACACCCTGGTTAGTATGACTACCTAAGTACAAAGATAATAAACTTGGGCTCTAGTTCCACTGAGATGTGGAAATCTGGAGTGCTCCTTTCTACCCTCCCCTCACAGAAGGTTCATCTGCTCATCTCTAAATAAATACTAAACACATACTTAAATAATACTCATTTGAAAGAGCACCAAGGTACGGCCTGCTAGCGACCTTCCCATATCATGGTTCAGAGCTAGGAACCATAAGTTGTGTGTTCATGTTCCATCTCTTTACTCATTGCGTGGCCGTGAGGCCATCTCACAGCTTTCATAAGTCTGAATATAAGTCCTGAGAGGCTGACATAAGTTTGAGGAAGTGTTTAGAAATCCGTATGGCAGTGACAACTGCAAATCAGGGCAAATCTGAACACTTGCCACCTTGGAAGGCTGAGGCTTTGCAGAGGAAGACATCCTGAGGGAAGAAAGTAGCACCTGATCTCAGAGTGAGGAGGCTCAGCTTGGATAACATTTCAGCAGATCAGTAATGCCAAATGGAACTTCACCTGTTTGAATGACAACTGAGAATGACCCAATAACTGAACTGACTTCCAGTTTCCCCCACTTCTCTCTCTCCTCACCTACCCCAACACTAGCAAACATTCTGGAACATTCCAGAATAATCACATGACCAAAGTAGGTAACCAATAGGAGACCACTACTGAGGATAACATAATTATACAATGTAACAGTCTTTCCAGACTTTTCAAGAAAATATGGGAACCTCAGTTCTTTTAAACATCTAAAATTTTCACATACCTGTTTCTCCACAATATAATCCGTTGGTTGAGAAGGTATTCAATGGAACAAGAATGAATTCAGTAGGGACACCTGGGGGGCTCAGTGGGTTGAGCGTCTGACTCTTGGTTTTAGCCGGGTCAATCCAGGTCCTGGGATCTGGCCCCAAGTCAGGCATGCACTCCCTGACAAATCTGCTGGGGATTCTCTCTCTCTCCCTTTCGGTCTCCCTCAGCCCATCCCTGACCCCCATCTCCCGCTTGTGCGCATGTGCACCCACGTGAGCTCGCATCCCCGCCCCTCCCCCATGCGCTGGCGCTCTCTAAAAATGAATAAATAAAATCTTTTAAAAAAAAGAATGAATTCAGGGGCACCTGGGTGGCTCAGTCATTAGGCATCTATCTGCCTTCCGCTCAAGCCATGATCCCGGGGTCCTGGCATCGAGCCCCACAAAGGGCTCCCTGCTCCGCGGGAAGCCTGCTTTTCCTTCTCGACTCCCCCTGCTTGTGTTCCCTCCCTCGCTGTCTCTGTGTCAAATAAATTTTTTAGATCTTAAAAAAAAAAAAAAAAAGAATGAATTCAGTAATCCTTTACACAATGAATCTGTATATTACCCGTAACAGTAGTGCTTAACATTTGATAAGAGAGTCAGACAAGCCCGCGCCAGTCCTATTATGTTCAGTGTTCATGCTCCTCTTGGGGCCAAGGATTCCTGGCAAACGAATAAGACAAGTAGGACACCCCCTGAGGCACGGGAACCGCCCACCCACTGCTGTCCTCCTGGCAGCCCCCCTGGTTTTGCCAGAGCTGTTTCCTTGGTATTGTTAAGAGGCGCTGGCCTCATGCTCCTTCAGTCTGTTGGGCTGTCTGCCACTTCCCCTCGCACTCGCTTCTTCAGGTAGGTGGACAAGAAGTTCAAGTGCTCCTCGCTACCTCCTACTCCTCCTACTCTGTCAAATTCAGGGCTCTGATTGAAACTTCGCTGCTCTTTCTCCTTCAGTAAACTCCCAAAAGACAAAACTCAGGACTGCGAACAGCACCCACTCAGGATGTCGGGAGCTGCAGAAGTTTATCGCTGACATATAGGACCAGCAGCTTCAGCAAGCACCTGCCTAAGTTCCTCACTTTAGAGAAGACCCTCAGGGAATACCTGTGCAGGCTCTTTCCTGGAGAGCCCACCAGCAGAGGAGCAGGGCTGGCAGGGCTTGTTTTAAGTGCAAGAGTCTCCTTTTAATTTTTCTTTTCTTTCTTTCTTTTTTTTTTTTTTTTGAAGAGTCTCCTTTTACAAGCCCACTTAAAAAGCCCAAGCCTTTTTCAGCTCCTAGGGCCCCTGCCTCAAAAACACCATCTTCACCTCTGCTGGTAGGTGATGCCACCGTCAAGAGTTCTTTGAATATCCAGATGTTTGGGAGCTCAGGCTGGCCTAAGAGTATGGCCAACCACTTCTCCACTGTCCCCGCTCCCTCACCGATTACCAAGACTTGAGCTAATCAGCCACAAGCCTCTGGCACTCTCCCTGGACTCCCAGTCAGAACTTCTATACACATCTTCTGACCTTTTCTTCCTGAGAGCTCACGAACTCTACTGCCATGTTAAGGTTCTGAGCCAAGAAGTAAGGAACTGTCAATGCAAAGCTCAAGAAACCAGGGGCACCGTAATTATGACATGATAGGAAAAGAATCCCCTCCTCTCCCCATACCTGACCCTTCTAATTTTTCGAAGCCCAGACAGGAAAAAAAGATGGTACAGGGATGGGTAGGGCTGGTGGCCGCTGCTTCGAAGCTCGTATGTGTGGGTGACTGACACAGTGAGGCTGGGGCAAGGGTTACACATGACTCTATTTCCCACCAGGGACCCCAAACTGCTCAGCTTCTCACAAATACTCCAATCAAGAATGGAAGAGTTGGGGTGCCTGGGTGGCTCAGTGGGTTAAAGCCTCTGCCTTCGGCTCAGGGCATGATCTCAGGCTCCTGGGATCGAGCCCCGCGTCGGGGGTCTCCGCTCAGCAGGGAGCCTACTTCCCTTCCTCTCTCTCTGCCTGCCTCTCTGCCTACTTGTGATCTCTATCAAATAAATAAATAAAAATCTTAAAAAAAAAAAAAAAAAGAATGGAAGAGTTGATTTTTTCCTAAAAAATATCCCTAAAACTTTTCTACAATAATACCAGAAGACCAGGAACAGCCAAAGTATGATCTGCAGAATAAAAGTACGGTATATAATGGTTTTTGGTTTTTTTTTTTTTTTTTTGGCAGGTATGGAGTCCTGTGGTCAAGTCAGCTTGAAGAGTGGTAGCATGAACAAAGAGTTTCAACTGCAGGACTTTACAGAGCCTTTGCTAAATTAATGCACATTGTGATGCTTCAAACCTGGGATGGATATTACAGCAATGTCTACACCTCTAATAACCCTTTCCAGGGGAAGCATGTCAGGATGCCAGTGTGCCACAGAGCATGCTCTGGAAGGTGCCACAGAGGACCAGTGGTCAGTCAAAGCATTCTGTAGTCAGCAGAGGGAGACAACTCTGAGGGGATTTTTTTTTAAATATTGGGCAGAGACAGTCTCTCTGTCCACCATGGCTGCTGAGAGAACAGAATATTCAAGAGATTGCCTGCAGGAGGAGAACTGAAGAAAGCAGGCTGAGATGGGAGAGAGCTGAATTCTAGCGACATCGTAGTTCCTTGGGTGGGTCTGGCGTATGCAGTGGCTCTAGGATCCAACAGCCCTGAGGAAGAGTCCATCTTTTCAGTTCACCCTGACTGGACAGATCCTAACTCACCACCTGGAACAAGGTGAACTCCGTGGAGATGCCTGCAGGCCCTGTTTTAAACTCCATTTGTCATGGGACAGTCTGACCCCAAGCCCTGCAGGTGCCATCATCTCATCTCTGGCCTTCTAGCTGAGCACATCCATGTACTAGATGTTAAAGATAAACCCTGTGACTCACGCTGATGCTAACCTGTTAGGCTGAAGCCGCCTTTCAACCTTCACCTGGGACCAAACGGCTAGCATTTAGTACATAACCATTATGTTAAAGAAATCTTCTCTGTACTAGGGTAGATGGTAGACAATTCACATACTGCAGGCGAGGAAATGAGCCTCCATGCCCGCAGCCACACATCAGCAGACACAGCTAGGGTTCACACAGGACTCATTCCTCCTGTGTTAGCTGCCCAACACTCTACTGAAATTGAGAAACCAAAAACTTTGCTCAGAAATTACTGAATTTATCTTTTTTAAAAATAAGGTTTTTGGGGCGCCTGGGTGGCTCAGTAAGTTACATGTCTGCCTTCGGGTCACCTCATGATCCCAGGGGCCCAGGGACCGAGCCCCGCACTGGGGTCCCTGCTCAGCAGGGTGTCTGCTTCTCCCTCTCCCTCTGCTGCTCCCCCAGCTTGTGATCTCCCTCTCTTTCTAATAAATAAAATATTTTTAAAAATAAAGCCTTTCAAAAATAACTTTAAAATCATAGCCATATCAAACCTTAAAAGATGAACGCAGTCCATCCCATCACATGTTGGCAGGGGACAATTTAGGAATGACTGACCGAGTGCAGTTAAGTGCCAAGACAGGGGAGGCTCCCTGGGGTCCATGAGAACGTGCAGCTGGGGGTGCATTATGGGATGGGGGCCCTCTCAGCAACTGCTGAGGCTTTCGGTCTGAGGCGGTGGCTCAGAACAGGGGAGGGCTCCCACAACTTTTTATTTTCTAGGCCTCTTAGGACAGCATTATCAAACCACACATATTAAAATGTAGCCGCATCCTAAATTTCTGAAGCTTTTTATAATTTTGTCTTTTAAATTGCTTCGGAGCCCAGCAACTCACTTACTAGATGATTAGCTATGGTTCCTTGGCAGTCTTGAGTGCTTAGAAATGCTTGTGAAGAAAGAAACTCTTGCCTATACAACATACATCTCAATATTTTAACAATTAAGGAAGGAAATGTTTCATTTTGTGGATATTTAATAATTTTTGCTCTTTTCCTTGCATAATTTGGAGCGAGGATTTTCTTTTTCCTGGCATTTTGCAAACATTTCCATTGGTTCTTCAAAGCTTACAGATCTTAGGCAAGAGGACTTTAGCTGCCAGCAGGTAAAAATAGCAGGAAGGTCAAAACAAAGCACAAGACCAAAAGAGGAGTCCAAAAGACTCCTCTTTTGGACACAGGAGGTCCAAAACCAAGTGAATTCAGCATTTAAAACAGCCTGAGGTAAGCTGTCACAGCCTGAAATTGGATCTGTCCCCACAGTACGCCAGGTACCATCTGAAAATATACAGTCCCCACCAGTGTCTTTCCTAAAAGACCTATGAAGATCCCTCTTCTTTTAGGGCATCATCTGCTCCCAAGACCAGTTGCCCAAATGGACACCAGTGAGTCCAGCAGCAAGGCCAATGATTCTCATGGCCCTGGTGATAGCGTATTCAAGGAGTAGACATACAGAGCTGTCCTGTGTCTCCTTGCTGGGCTGGTTCCTTATCCTTTGTCTTTAAGCTGGCCTCTGATTTCTAGAAATTCATAGGCTTGAATATAATATTGCCCAAATGGTAGCAGAAATTATTAACAAATTAATCAATCTGAATATTTTTGGGTACAAGGCTCTTTAGAAGGTTGGGAATGGGAAGGACAGAGTGTCCTGAGACCTTGGGGAAAATATCTTGCTATTTATAAAACAAAAACAAAAACTCATGCCAACTAACCCAAATAAACATATAGGAGAATGGGGGAGGGTTGGCAGGACAAGTACGCAATGGTGGGCATCTTTCTGATTTTTTTTTTGGCACCATCTCACACATCGACTGCAATTCCACAGAGGAAACCCAAGTGTAGGGAGGTAAATTAGTTAATGTCAGAACAGCTGGTCAGCAGCCAGGATGACCCAGAAAGCAAACTGCACCACACTTACCTCCTGAGATTACCGTCGCTTCCCCTGCAGACCCAATGGAAGGGTCTCAGCAGAGCGGGATCCACATCGGGAACCACCAGCATCAGAAGGACCAGGAAGAGAGGGAGCAGTCCATCAGCCCAAATTCTGACCTGGGCTGGTCAACAGGGCTGACCCAAAGCCTGCTCTTAGGCTTGGGGTCAGACTGTCTCACAGGTGTGGGCCAAATATGACAAGGAATCAGAGCAGCCGCAGACAAAATGAAGGCTTTTATTTGTTTGAGAAAATGAGCGATATGGCTTGGCTTCTGTAAGATGCCGAACACTGATAAATTATTCCACTCAAATGGCCTCTTAGACCTAGTCAACTCGAGTCCCAAAAGACCCCACTTGTCCATTGACATTCGCATTAGCCATTAGTCCTTCTGAAGAACACACTAGCGTGGTCTGACCATGGATACTCTGACTGAGCAGAAGCTGCTTCGCGTCCCCCCCCAGAGTCCGTGAAGAACAAAGGAGATGTGGGTGGGGCACCAGCCGGTGGGGCTGCTTCCCTGTTCATCACGGACGGGCTCACATTGCCCACACTGGTCCAGCCGCAGCTCTCCAATACAACCAGCCCCACAACCTCCTCCTCACGCCATGACCAAAGCCCCCAGTAAATCCATTTCATCAGCCCACCTTAGTCCCCAACCTCATCCGGGGGAGTCCCACCCCCACCGTAGGCATGGCCAACCCTGTGGGAATTCCTTACTTCCCTGGTGTTTCCTTCTCTCCCATCTATCTACCTTTGATCATAACCACTTATTCCAGGCTCCTCTACTCCATCCAGCCTCCTTCCGAAGGTTTCACTCAGCATAAAACTATCTGCCAGCAGGGAACTCGCTGAGGAGGCTCCCGAAACAAAAGACCTAGCAGGAAATGGCCGCCTCATGGGGTTTTTGTGTCCCGTGACAGTGAGAAGACAGGCACCATGACGCAACATAAGCTTTTGGGTTTTCTTGTTGGGTCTGTAATCAGTGATGTCCTTCACCAGTTCTTATCAGAAAAGATTAAAAATAAATAAACCATGAGGTTTAGCTGGTCCCTGAGGGCAATTTGGACTTCTACGGAGCCTCCTGCTGCTCTTTCCCCATCAGCCGCCATGCTGCAGTATCCTGGCTTCCTCCCACCTCTTGTCAACTGTCTCGAAGAACACGGTAAAATAATCATGACCAAGGAGGCTGGCTGGTGTTTACATAGAATGTAGTCTGAACGGTGCTGAAAGACAGCTCTGCCGTGACCCCCAACAAGGTCACAGGTGTATAGGTCCTTAAAATAAAAATCACCACCCTCAATGAATTCAGGATGGTCTGTTTCTGTCTGCCAGACAGGAAACAGAAAAACTAAGAAAACCAAGCCTAAAGATGCTAGAATCTCTCTTCAAATTACCCCAAGGGCAGCTGGACCAACCAGGAGCGAATCTAAGAACAAGGCAGAAACTGGAGGTGCCCAGTGTCAAAGACGGACCAGCTACCTGCACAGAATGGCTCCTGCTCAGTGAATGGTACTGCTTCTCTTGGGCATTTGAGAAGGGGCTGGGATCACGCAGTATACATAAACACTACATTTCCCCTCCTTTGGCCATATCTACACCCCTACCAGATATTCCTACTGCAGAAGCAGCTACACCAGAAGGAGGGCTGGAAACACTAGACCCTCCCATGTTCACAGCAGAGAGCAGCACACAGCCTTCTACTGTTGGGAATGATCTGCCTGCAGTCCACACGCCACCCTAAACTGGCCAACAGTACCATTTCCGGAGCTTGCTACAACAGACAGAAAGCCCCTGAGGATAGTATCTGTCGTGTCCAAAGCAACATGGCCCCTTAGTTCTAAATTTACTCACGGGCCGTTCTGGGTTCAAACAGCAGCAGCAGTAAACAGACGGCAGCATGTGTGGTAGACAGAATTCTCAGATGGCTGACCCTGATACAAGCCCCTAGCTATTCAAACACAAACTTAGGTACTGTTGTGATCAGGGGACCTTAAAATAGAGAGATTATCCAGGTAAGACAGGAGGCATTTAAAAGCAACTAAAGCAATGAGTCTTCTTCAGCTGGTGCCACAAGAAAAAGTCAGAGACAAAGCGCGAGAAAGGCTGGAGGCAATAGGATTAAATGTACCATCGCTGGCTTGAAGAGAGAGAGAAGCAAGGTACAAGGAATCCAGGCCACCTCTAGAAGCTGAAAGATGTCCCCAGCTGACAGCCAGCCAGAAATAGGAATTCTAGTCCTAGAACCTGAATTCTGCCAACAATCTGAATGAGCTAGCTCATTCTTTGCCAGAGCCCAGCTGGCATCAGCCTTGTGAGACTCTAAGACTAGAATCCAGTCAAGCCCACCAGAACCTCCAACCTAGAGAATGAAGAGGATACATGGGTATTGTTCTCAACTGCTAAGTTCGTGCTCATTTCTTTTTTTTTTTTTAAGATTTTATTTATTTATTTGACAGAGAGATCACAAGTAGGCAGAGAGGCAGGCAGAGAGAGAGGGGGGAAGCAGGCTCCCCACTGAGCAGAGAGCCCAATGTGGGGCTCAATCCCAGGACCCTGAGATCATGACCTGAGCCAAAGGCAGAAGCTTAACCCACTGAGCCACCCAGGTCCCCCAGTTTGTGTGTTCATTTCTTATGCATAACAAAAATTAACAGCTATGTAAAGTTCTCAGTAAGTGGAATGCCATCGTTCCAAACGGCCTGGCCTCCTGCCATGTTAGGCTTACATCTCCACATCTTCCCACACCCCCAGTCATGACAGCGCAGACTTTCTCTAGTCCCTTTCCCCCGAAAAAGAAAGGGTACAAAGACTGAGGAGAAAAAGATCTTTCCTTACTTCGAACCACCTGCAGCCCCCAGGGGGAGAATACCATTTGGAATCCTCGTAAAAAGAATTAGATCTTTTCTTTCCTACCAACTGTGGCCCCATACACCTACCAAATGGAGACTCTGTTAGTTGTCCAAGCGTTCCTGCATGTCCTTGCTCAGGAGGCCTTTCCCTGGGCCCTTTGTCCTAATGGTGCTCCCAGCAAGCAGTCCTGAGGGATGCAGTAATGTCCCTATCTGGAAGAAAGAGCAGGCCTGCTGGAAGAAGAGGAGTCCCCGAGCGTGCAGACTCCTCAGCCACGGGGCAAGCCCACTGCATGCTCGGCATCGCCCTGCCCCCCACCCCTGCCTCATGTCGTTACTCTGGGACTTGGGGGACAAGGGAATCCGATCCAAACATGAGGTTCATGCTGCTTGCTGTGCTCCAACTACAAAGTTCTCTATCTCGGACCTAAGATCCGCAGGTCTTCCGCTAGCATCCATGGGGCAGTAACCATCTGACTTAGAAGCTTGCAAGTCGGGTCCAATTCCAGACTCTGACACTATTACATGCAGCACTTTAAATCAGTACATCTACTGTCTTTACATTATAAACTTCAAAGAGATAAAATACCCTCCATGGATTTTCTTAAGAATTTAATAAAATCCATATTGCAGAGCTACCATGAGGATAAAATAAGAAAATGTACCGCACACCTTAGATAGAGAAAATATCCAATAACTTTAATGGACCCCTGCCCTCCCCAGGCACTCCTCGCCCCACACACACATACAATGAGCCAGACAGGGGGGCGACACCTGCCTCCAAGATGTCAGTCCATTCAGAAGACGAGGTGCACCAGTGAGCTTCACAGACCGATCCTGACACGTGCGAGCAGTGCACGTTGCCCTGTGTTATCTCAGTGATCCCTAAACAGAAACCGAAGCTCAGCGCATCAGCCCTCTCAGGAAGAACAGTGACAGGCTCCACGTGCCGGAAGCCCAGGGATGCAGCTGGGAGGTTGTTCTAGTGGCACAACTGTGTCCTGAAGGCATACTTGTCATCAGGTGAGCCAAGGGTGCACTCGGCATGACTGGGCCTCCTGAGGAATGTCAGTGCTACCGCAAAAACAGCTAGAAGCCACATGATACAGAGATGCCTTTTCTTCGAATATTCTGATTTTTTTTTAATGGAAAGTTAAGAAATCCTTAATGTAAGAGCATAACCTGTCCTGGATGAATTTGGACTTGGTCCTGTTGGGTGTCCGTGGCAGTTTCTGCTTTGCTTGTAGGCATTGGGGCCTTATCTGGTGAGAGTATCACTTGAGGGTCTTGCTAAGGTTGGAGAAACCGATGCCAACACAGGTCATCAGCACTTTATCCCCACCCTTGAGCTCTTCACCACATGGCTTGGTTTCAATTTTAAACATAATCTGGAAAAAGCTCTTCAAATGCCGCAAAAATTCTATCCTAAAAAGGAAAAAACAAACAAAAAACAAAAACAAAAAATGAGGGAGGGGTGAAAAAGGAATTCCATTTTCAAAAAAAAGTTCTCCTTCCCACATCTAGAGCCCAAGCCTTTACTTTTCACAGATCAAGAATATCTAAAATTAAGAACGTCTCAATCAAAGCTCATTAAATAGTATTTATTCACAGCCCGCCATTTTCCAAAGTGGATTTGGACAGCCTATGGAGATGCAAACAATATAAGATAAATTAGATTTTTAAAGGTCCGAGGTTAGTACAGGACACATAAGTCATCTGGCCCCATGCCAGTCGAGCGGACATAAATACAGCGTTAGTCTTTGAGACTAACATGCAGAGAGATACACATGCACTCCCGTGACTCACAGCATCACGCCAGACAACCAAGCAGAGGCCAAAACTGACAGTGTCTCTCTTCACTCCTCAACTTCAATATAACCCTTCCATCCACTCCACACACATTTCCTGAGTGTGTACGTTGTACCAAGAACAGTGCTTGGTGCTAGGGATGTTGCAGTCAACAAAAAAATCCCTTCTCTCAGGGAGTTGTCAATGTAGTGGGGTAGACAAGTTAAATACTCTTTAACTGTGGAAATTTAAAGAAAGGAAACAAGGCAAGGGGGGGGAAGAAATGTGGGTACAACATGTTTGTGTGTATATGGCCGGCCACATTAAACTAGGTGGCCAGGGAGGGGGTCAGAGTAAATGTGACGTGGAGTTTCATAGGGCTGTTTCTCATCATCTCCTTTAAGACAGAATGATGGCTTCATCTCAACAGTACCTTAGGAACAGCAATTCTAAGGAAAGGCCATGGGACAGGTAAGCAGGCTTCTACTGGTCTGCCCTAGCAGATGCAGCATCTTCCCAGCTGGCCTTGACCATAAGACTCACCTGGAGAGTTCATTAAACACACAAGTTCCCAAAGGTTCTATTCAACTAACAACTGGTAGGGAGCAAGGGCCCACAGAGTAGTGCCTGGAAGCACAGGCCAACACAAAGTCAGCCCTTCCCCACCCCTTACAGGCCCTGTCTCCCTAATGCACAAGGACCAGAAATCTATTCTTAACAAGGACCTTGGTGATTTTTTTTTTTTAAGATTTTATTTATTTATTTGACTGAGAAAGAGAAAGTGAACAAAACCACGGAGAGTGACAGAGGGAGAAGTAGGCTTCCCACTGAGCAGGTAGCCTGATGCGGGGTTCCATCCCAGGATCCCAGGTCATGACCTGAGCTGAAGGCAGACGCTTCACTGACAGAGCCACCCAGGTGCCCCTCCCTGGTGATTCTTAATCAGGCAAGTTTGGGGACACCGGTTTAGTATGAAGACATGGTCTGCATCTCAGTGATGAAGTATCCAGCAACCATGTGTCCTACGGCCTCCCAACTGAACCGTCCAAACTCCCGACCCTAGCCAGGTGGTTCTAACCCTGCCTACACATGGAATTACCAGAGCAGCTTTCAAAATACTGATTCTAGACATAAAGACCAATGGGAAAGAGTTGAGAGTCAAGAAATAAACCCACACATTTATGGTGAACTGATTTTCAAAAGGGGTACAAAGTAATTCAAAGGTGAAATAATAGTCTTTTCAACAAATGCTACTGGGACAGCCCCGCGTGCAGAAAGATGAAGCTGGGCCCCTTCCTCACATCATACACAAAAATTAACTCAAGATGGATTAAGGGCCTCAATTTAACAGCTAACACATGAAACTCACAGAAGAAAACACAGGAGAAAATCCTCATGATCTTGGGCTGGACACTGGTTTCTTACATACATCATCAGAAGCAGAGTGATAAAAGTAAAAACATAAATTGCACTTCATCAAAATTAAAATCTTATTTTTTAAGATTTTATTTATTTATTTGACAGAGAGAGACACAGTGAGAGAGGGAATGCAAGCTAGGGGAGTGGGAGAGGGAGAAGCAGGCTTCCAGCAGAGCAGACAGCCTGATGCGGGGCTCCATCCTAGCTCCCTGGGACCATGACCTGAGCTGAAGGCAAACGCTTAATGACTGAGCCACCCAGGCATCCCTTTCAAAATTAGTATCTTTTGTGCATCCGAGGACATTATCAAGAAAGTAAAAAGACAATTCCCAGGATGGAAAAAAATAGTATTTGCAAATCATGTATCTGATAAGGGTCTGGTATTGAGAATATAAAGAAATCTTACAACTGAATAATAAAAAAAAACAAATAATCCAAGATGGGCAAAGGATCTGAATAGATATTTCTCCAAAGACATACAAATAGCTAATACGCACATGAAAAGACGCTCAACATTGTTAGTCATTTTAGGGAAATGAAAATCAAAACGACTAGAAGATCCCATTTCACACCCCACAGGATGGCCACAATTGAACAGAGAGCCCTCCCATGTCTGGGTGAGGATGTGAAGCAGTCAGTCACCTCGGCACTGCTGGCTGGAATGTTAATCCGGCGTGGCCCTGTGGACAACCGTCCGGCAGTTAAGTCTTCAGTAAGGACATCCCACATGATCCAGTGATCACCCTTGCAGGTACAACCACAGAGAAGTGGAACACACCCACACAAGAGCTGGACACGAATGCTGGTGATAGCATTATTCGTAACAGCCAAAAAAGTTGGAATAACCCAAATGCCCGTCAACTGATGAATGGATGAACAAGAGGCGGGGTGTCTCTACAATGGAGTATTATTTGGCCTTGAAAAGGAGCACAGTACGGACACACACCACAGCACGGACGAACTCTGAAAACATCGTGCTCAAAGAAGCCAGTCGCGAAAGACCACATATTGTATGAAATGGCCAGAACAGGCAAACAACAGAGGCAGAAAGCAGATCAGTGGTTGCCCAGGGCTTGGGGGGAGCAGGAAAGATGGGGAACAACCGTGAATGGGCGAAGAGTTTCTTTCTGCGGTGGTAAACATGTTCTAAAATTAGGGCTGTTCTGAAACTGTGCTTATGGTTACACAACTTTGGGAGTATACAGAAAACCATTGAATTGTACACTTTATTTTTTTTAGGATTTACTTATTTGTTTTAGAGAGAGAGCACACACGGACACGCGCATGCACCTGTGGGGGAGGGACAGAGGAAGACAATCTCGAGCAGACTCTCCGCTAAGCGGGGAGCCCAATGTGGGGCTCAATCTCATGACCCTGAGATCACGACCTGAGCTAAAACCATGAGTCAGACACTTAACTGACTGAGCCATCTAGGCACCCCTGAACTGTATACTTTAAATGGGTAAACTGTGTGGTAGGTGAATTATATCTCAATATAGCTGTTCAAGGGGCACCTGGGTGGCTCAGTTGGTTAAGCAACAGCCTTTGGTTCAGGTCATGATCCTGGAATCCCAGGATCGAGTCCCGCATAGAGCTCCCTGCTCAGCAGGGAGTCTGCTTCTCCCTCTGACCCTCACCCCCATGCTCTCTCTCTCTCTCACTCATTCTCTATCTCAAATAAATAAATAAAATCTTAAAAAAAAAAAAAAAAGAAGCATTTAAAAAAAATACAGCTGTTCAAAAAAAAATACAATATTCGTGAAATTCCAAAAGTACTGGCCTAGTACTAGGCCTGGCTAACAGCCTCACACAGTATATATCCAAGTGAGCACAAAGTCTACTGTGGTGAATTTCGCACCCCTCCTGTCTGTCTGTCCTTCAGTCTACAAATGAAGGAAAGGGGGTGGGACAACTCCTCAGCCAGTCTGGCCAACATGACCGGCACCTCAGGGACAAAGAGAAGAAACAGTTAACTGTGCTGGGAAGCAGTTCTGGTGCGTGGGGCACGCTGGCCCAGAAGTCCCTTGCTTCTCTGCTCTCTCTTCACCCCCATCTTTAAAGTAACCTCCCGTTTGGCAACTCTCCTACGAAAGCCTCCTCGGCCAGCAGGCTCTCTGGTTTCCACGGTACGCCTGGCTTGGCTCGTGGTGTCTAATTAATGCTTCTGCAGAGCTGTGTCGCCACTGCCCTCTGAGCCTCTGGTAAAGCGCCCCCAGGACACGGCCCGCGTCTGCAGCGAAAGCTCATGCCCCCGCCCGTGCCCTACCAGCTGCGTGAGGCCTGGAAGGGGGCTCGGGAGCTACCCCTGCCTTTGACAAGTGGCGTCCTCGCTCTCAGCTTGAAGGGAAGCCCGTTTCTCCCCTGCGGGCTTCCCCGCCCTCCTCACCAACTGAAATGGCCAGTTTCTTGCTTTCCGTCCCAGGCCCACCACGTCCCCCACCCTGTCCCAGAAGAGAAAACAAACACATCGAACCCACAGATAAACACTCGACATCTGCAGGCAGCAAGGCAGGCGGCGGCAGGCATCTCACCACTTGTCTGTGCTCCGAGGAGCGCACTGCCTGTTCGGTCGCCGCCTGAGCCCTCGCACCAGCCCAGGGCGCGCTCTGCTCCCGCTGCCTGCCCAGCCTGTGGTGTGGTGAATCGCTGGACTGTGCTGGAAAACCCAGATGCCCTTGGCAGCTGGCAGAACCCCCGAGGGGCCTCTGCGCGTCCCTGAGCTGCTGGCGCAGGGGAAACACAGGCCCACATATTTGCAGCCTCAGGTGTTTGTAGCAAAAGCAAAGTCGGGTCCATGTCCTACAAGATGTTCCGCCAGCCCCTCTGCCTGTCTGAGGAGGCCTGCATGAAGGGGCCGCGGGGAGGCTTCAGACTGGCTTCCCCAGAAGCCGCTTCTCCAGAAGCCGAGAAATAACCAGATGGTGTTAAATCCTAACCATCTCCTGCGGGAATTCAGTAAGTCACGTCCGCGCGGACCTGCGCCCTTCACCACGCATAGCTGTGCGGCTGCGGCTGTGCCTCCCGGGGCAGGATGCCCCCCCTTCCCTCTCTCCCCAGTACCACCCGGCAGAATCACACCTCTTGCACACAAGCACAGGGCCACACAGAAGAGGGGCTGTGGCCCGCTGACGGCAGCTCTGCCGCTCGGTGGGGCACTGGGACCACCTGCAGGGTGTACTGGGCGGCTCTGCAGACCCACCATTTTAGACAACTGGAATTCTCTCTGCACGACTCCTGTGTGAAGGATTTGAACTCCTGACTTAGACAACTGTTCAGTGAGCTTTTTGGTTGTTCTCAGGAAAAAGTGAGGATTTATTTTCAGGAAAAAACAAAACCAAAAACAATAATACTTTTGTAGCAAAATACTTTCCTATGAAAGCCTTTAGTCCATCTGACAAATATGTTTCAGAGACTACTGGTGCAGAGAGATCATTTTTCCTGTGTATTTTCAAAGGGTGGTTTCCCACTACCACTGTTGGTCAACAGGTGAAGTCCACCGGGCTCATGGACACCTGCCCGTTGAACCCCAACTGCCTGCGACTTGCCACGCGGCCCACCCCACCCCTTAGACACCAGCCCCCCTCACCAGGTCGCCCTTCTGAAGTCTGACACAGTGGGGGTGCCAGGATCACGAGAGAGGCCTCTGTGTGGCAGCTCCACAGACACAAAACCTGACCGAGAGTCCTGCCTCCTGCATCACCAAGTCACTTAGAAATTAGGGTTACCTGCTTCTCAGGCCTAAGGTGTTGCTCTGGAAGTTGAGGGGAAATTTTCAGGGGTAGGAAGAGAATCTGTTCAATGGGACCCCACAGTCACGACAGACCAGCTTTTAAAAATATACACAGGTGGTGCTTTTTCTGCCCAACAGTGGCTTTCCCAAAACCTGTTGACCTCTATTCCAAGAACGAATGTTCACAGCGAGTTCTCCGCCAAACCTGGCTACCTCACATCTCCCCCCAGCCCGACTCTCTGCTTCCTGCCACCTTTACAACTGAATTTAACTACTTCACTCTTTTCATCTGAAAAATAAGGATATCCCTGGCTTTTCCCCCATGCCAAATACATTCTGGGGTACAAAGAGCATAAGAGAAGGGACGGGGCTTTGCAGGACTTCCTGCACTCCCCAGAGGTAAGGTGGAGCAGGCCGCACTAGCCTGCAGAGAGCGCTAAGCAAATGAGCCCAAACCGCCGGGGGCTCCCTCATTTGGTCTCCCGCAGCTGTGCTGCAGATTGGGGGAGCCTACGGGCCCGATCAGCCAGTGAACAAGGACACTGGGCTCTCTCTCCCCAGCACTTCACAAGCAGAGGAAAAAGGTCATTAATTAAAGTGAGGGGGGGAAAAACAAAGTGGCATGGTTTATTTTAGACTTCTAACTAAAGATAGAAGGAGATCATTTTACAGCAGAATTTGAAGCAAGGGTTCTGACAAAGGCAGCAGGGAGGTGCCTGGGGCCCAGCGATGTGGACGGAATCCCACTCTTACACAAGAGCACAGTGCGTCAGGGAAGCAGGGACTCTGGATGAGCCTGTCTGGGTCAGAACCCCACTGGCTGATCTGTGTGTCCCCAGGGCACAGGACTTGACCTCTCCAGCCTCAACCCCCCTCACCTGGAAATGGGAGCATGAGCTCCTTTCTGGCTTTATCGCCCGCACAGGGTCAACATGAAAACTACATGAGTTCGTATTTTTAAAGCACCTACCTAGACATCTGGACAACAGTACACACCATAAGTGTTCATTAAATAAACTGAGCCTGCAGAATTCTTAGGAATCACCAAAAAAACCCAAAAAAAAGTGCAGTGTGTTTAGTAACATAACTGCAGGCGGCTTGTCACAATGAATACAGATTTAGAGAGAGCTGAGCAGACAATTCACAGTGACTTCAGGTCTGAGAACACCCGAAACAAGTTTCCCAGGCTTCCTGCTGTCCACAGTGACCTTACCAGGAGGCTGGACTTCCCAGGCCAAGGGGACGCCCAGGCACAAACCTCGGCTCCTGGCATCAACTGAGCTCCGTGAGGGCCACTGCACGGCTGGGAGGGCTGAGTGCTCGACCTCTTTCAAGCCTCCCTGTTATCTCCACAAACCCATGACTTCAGGACCATCACCGTCTCTACTGAAGAGACAGAAGCTCAGGGTGCCCAGTGCCTGGTCCACACTGTGTCCCGAGCTCTGGGGCAGAGCCGCACCTGAAATCCAGAGGATTCGATGCCTACACAAAAGTAGAATGCAGCACGCTCTGGGACCGCAGCCTCTAGCTGTGAACAATTTCCCCAAATGCTAATTAAGATGCTCATTAATATTTACTCTTCTTGTTCACCCTGCCTTTAAATAAAGTGTAAATCCTTCCCTGAACTCTGAAGTTAAGCTTTTTGAGGGGAAGGCAGAGCTACTTTCACCAACTCTAACAATCTAAAACTCAATAAATTCAACAAAAATAGATTATACATACTAGCATGCCATTTAATACTATTTTATTCTACTGAAAAAAAAAAATATCTCTGACCTTCCTGAAGAACTTCACACAGATAGACTTACTTTCTCAAGAAACACAGAAAACCACCAATAGCAATCTCCTGAAATAAAACAGAGAGAGGAGGAAAAGAAGGGAAGAACATAGAGACCCTTATTTTCCAGAAGGATTTGAAAGCAACACTGCATGGGGGAAAAAAAAATCCTTAATCCCAGTGCCCTGTAAACAGATATTGGAAAAGTTATTTATAAAACTCAAAATGTGCCAAGTGCCAGAATACACTTCTTTAAACGAAGGTTCTGGTTTTTGTCAGAAATCAGGTTTCAGAAAACAAATTTTTATGACTTTAACAGCTCATTAAAGTAAGTGTGACAGTTTGATCTCAAAAGCTCCTGAATCTGATTACAATAAACTGCTCCCGCCAAGTATGATCATCTTGATTATGGATTCTGTCCCTTTTCACCCTTAACTGTTCACAAATCCTATGTCAACTTCGCTTACCAGGTCCCTCAATGACATACTTCTTCCCACCTTTGCCTCTTCATCACTTTGGGCCACTGGAGCCTTCTATGATGACAAAGCAAAGAGGGTCCCAATCAGATCCAGCTTCAAAAATAAAGTCCCTTGCCCCCACCCTTGTGCTAGTTTACCAAAAAGAAGGTAGGCTGTCCCCTCCCTTACACGAAGCCTGGGAGGCAGGTAATCCAGAGGATAAATGTCCTGTAAAGCCCAGCCCCAAGCCTCAAAACACATAATTTTGCAATGCGTCCTACTCTTCTAAAGCTCCAGTCAGAGCAGACCACCTTGTTTTCCCAAGAGATATAATTTAGGCAAGGTCTCTGGAAGATAGGACACTGTGATTAATATTTGGTGCGGAGGGAGTCAAAGACACAGAAAATTTTAAAAATGTTCAGTTACATCTTGACCATCTCCACAGGGGTGGCTGACTTGAAAAGGTTATAAAGGCCTTGGAGCCAAACTGGGGAAAAAAAAAAATCTCCAAAAGCAAAAAAGAAAAAACTGTCAAGGAAAAATAAAAATATACATTCCATTTTTCACATAATGTTCTGCCAAACCCCATGCCCCACGACCACACGTTTCTAGACACAGCCTCATGCTGTGCGAGGAGTCAGGCCGTTGGAGGCCCCAGAGCAAAGGCTGGGAAGCCGCCGCCATGAGAGCCACTAACCAGCTAAAGGGGCCACGGCAGGCCCAGACTATCGTGCAAACTCTCCACAGGAAGCCAGTCTCTGCACTCAGGGTGCTGTGTTCCCAGCCTTGACCCCCCTCTCTAACTGCCCGAGTTACAAAGTCTATCTTAGCAGTGTTGACTCCTGGTGCCAGAGTGCCATTTACTCAATTTCCGGTCTCCCGTGCTGTGAAATACTTTACAAGAGCTATCAGGAGACAGTGTGGTCCTCACCACTCTCCTGCTTATCAGCCCTCCCCCTCTGTTAACAGAATGAACTCTCTTCCAGTTCCTGTTCCAAAACAATCTCCCACCACCAATCCAAAAAAAAAAAACCTCCATTAGACTCTCCCCCAGTCCCCTGATCTCCCCAGCCGTGGCGGGGCACGCCCCTCTCCCAAGGTGATGGCACCACCATTCTTCAGTTATCACAGTACTGTACCTTTCAGATAGACAGCATCGGTACCATGATAACCGAAAAAGGACAGTTCAGTCTCAGATCTACCTGAAGATCTCTGCCCACACAAGGCCCACCCAGCCCACTCCCGCCCACAGATGACCACATAAGGGTGTTAGGTAGATATACACGCACTCACATACACACAGAGGTCAGTGCTCAAAGGCTGTTGCTATCAATGGGAAATGCTTCTTCTATTTGGCTGTGTATCATTTAGGTCTTGTTTATCACTAGGTCTGAGCTGCTCTTTTCAGTGAATGCTTGCTCTCATGCCTCAGCGGTCAACTTCGGACAACAGCCTGGCCTCAAACTCACCTCTCTAATTTCCCCGCTAGTCCAACAGCAGGACTATGAACTTTGCCTCCTCCTTCATCTTTCCAGCCAGCTCACACCCTATCATCTTGGACAAAAAGACAGTCCTCTTTGTCACAGTGAAGGAAAAGGAGGATTTAAAAAACTAACAACAAAATCCAACCTATAACAGAACCAGGAGTTTACCTCCAAAATGGAAACAAAATCTAAAGCTCACACAGGAGAACTGCCCAGTGTTTGTCACGTAACGGATGACATGAGAATGACTGACAGACGGGAATGGTGAAGCTACAAGAAAGAATGGAAGCAAAATCCTTGCTAAACACCAGGTTCAGGGAGACAGCCTCCGGCTCTCTAACCATCAGCACAAGCAGGTGTTCACAGAGACGAGCTGCGTGAGGCCCAACACCTGGGTCATTCTGAGGACCTGGAAGTTTAAACCAGACAGCATGGTGAGGCTGAGGGGAACCACTCACGTGTAGGGAGACAGCGGTCCGAGGAGGACTTTGGAAACATCCTGCTGTCCAAGGGTCATGAGCAACAGAGCTAGGCTCTGATTGGTAGAGTCCACACATCCACCCTGTAAACACAAACACTTTAAAGATTAATCGTTGTACCAACCAGAAAATGGAAAATCCAACGAAACAGAGGGAAGGAAATAACCGCACAGCCCAGAGCATCAGAACCACAGAAACACAGACCACAGAGTTCAAGCGGTAATAAAACAGAGGGCCGGTCCTTTAAGAGTAACCCTTATACCAACTAACGTTAGGGCATGAAAGGAACAGCTTAATAAAAACACCGGTAATCACGGAGCCCATGCGTTTACTGAGCTGTATCCAGTGAAAAATGAGACATTGTCTTTGTAAGGAAAGCAGTGGCAGGACATACAAGCAGAAACACGTAATCAGCTCTAGGCAACGTACAGTTCGCTACCCAGGGCTACATGAATGCTGCCTCTCTATGTGACCGGTCCTGAAGCTGATTTGGCGTGAATGGACCATCATCCAGGGGTCTCACCAATGCACACATTCTGTTACACTCAGAGACTGCTGGCCTGTTCCAGGAGCTTCTCATCTCTCTCCCCGTGTGCTTTAACACTGGAGAACTGCCACGATCAGTCCCTCCATTCGTACTGTTTGCTTATGCATTACTGCCCCCCACCTTCCCTTCCTTTTCCTTCATATCAGAACACGGTTGCTTTGACTGCCTTTCTTCTTTCGCTCCTGAATTTCTCCACCGTTTCTGCCATTTTGCTTTTGCCGATGCATGCGTCACAGCTATTGGCATTTATGCCCTTCAAAGTGTTTTTATTTCTCATCACCCTTCCAGGGAGAACTTGATGGAAAACAATTCAAACAACGTGCACAGCGAAAGCAAGATGACCCCGGGTCTCCATGTATTTTGTAAGCATCACGGTGAGACACCCTGTTTCCGGGCGCGGCTCTCCCGGACTGTGAACGGAACGGGTAGCCCCCAACTGCTGCTCCTGTGGCCATGCCTCGGTCCTCTGGGGTACGTGCGAGGTGAAGAATAAGTCAGTGCTCAGGCGCAGATACCCCTTTTCTGCTGTGGGACTTCATTTGTGACAATGGAGTCAGAAAATGAGGGGGTTTATGCTACTGCCAGCCTTTATGAAAACCCACTGCTCCTCCCAAACTCCCGGAGATATTGCAGGACAATATTTATCTCATTTAGCAAATCTTAAGAAGAGTTACAGCTTATATATTTCCATCTAAAAAGGACACCCTGACCCACGGAAAAGAGGAGGCCCAACAACACTAAGCCTGCCTTACACAACTTGCTTCCTTCCTCTCCTAACCGCCTAAAATGAAACTGTTCTCCTCCATCTCTCCTTCTTATCACTGTGCTGCTTTCCTAGCATCCTCACTGCTTTCTCGTATGTGCTGGGCCAGTATTTTAGTGCCATCGATTTGCTGGGGTCTGTGTACAGGCTGCCACAGAGGGAGCAGTGGAGGCACCGCCAAGGCACAGGGTGCAGTCCCTGTTCTAAGTGGCTTGGCTCTTACTGCGAAGATGAGACAGGAGCAGGCACAGAGACAATTCAGGATGAACCAGCACTACACAGTCGTTGGGGGATATGGGTCCTGGGGCTTCCAAGGCGGCAGGAGCAGGCGGTCATTCAGCTGGCACCAGAGGGAGAGAATCTGGGGATGGTGGCCTGAGGGGACCCCAGAGAGAAGGGCAGGAGGACAGGGGACACAGGATCCAGGGCCAGCAAGGAGCAGCCAGGGCTCGTCGAAAACTGGCCACATCCTGTCTGTGGAGGAGATGGATGAGAAAATGTCGGGAGAAGGGAAGGACAGACTGATGCAGGCATTTTCTAACCGGGCCACAGGTTTTGCCTTTATCTTGGGGAAGTGAGAAGCCGGAGGTCTCTGAACAGAGATCAGTGAAAAGAGGAAATCAGTGTCTCGGGGAGATCTGAACAGAAGAGATGTTAGAGAGGAGGGTGGAAGGAAGGAGCAGCAGATGGGGCAACAGAAGATGGGTGAGAAAGGCAGCTCGAGAGAGCCTGCGGCAGAATCAAGGAGGCTCGGTAACAGAGGAGACGCTGATGGAATGAGGGATCAGAGAAGAGGATGAACACTGATAAAAAATAAGCAGTACCCTCAAAGGGATGGATTTTTATTACTCATTTAAACCATGTCACATCGCACACCTAGGAAAAATGATTCACAGGGTCGCCTGGGGAGCTCAGTCGGTTTAGCGTCTGACTCTTGATTTCAGCTCAGGTCATGATCTCAGGGTGGTGAGATCCAGCCCCACATCTGGGCTCCGTGCTCGGCAGGGAGTCTGCTTGTCCCTCCCCTCCCTCTCGCACCCCTGCTTGCACATGCACTCACTCTCTAATAAATAAAATCTTAAAAATAATTACTCATAAAAGCATAAAGCATTTTCATCCTTTTAAAACTTAAAGATATAGACATACAAAGGATGTTTTCTTAGTGATTAAAAACAAAGGCAGAAAAGCTGGTCCAGGCACAAGAAAATAGTATAAAACAGAACTTAACTGGAGTGTAAACAAAAATAAAATAACCTAATGCAGATTGCATGTTTTCTCTCTTGGGGACTGATGGGCCGTGGCTGCGCTTTCACCCAGAGGCTTTTAATCCCCTCTTTACGGGGAGACAAAACTTGCACACTCCAGCTGTGCCCGTGGGCTTCCACGGGGCTGTTCTATGACACGATGCTCCCAATGCCCCCAGGTCCACTGGAAGAGATAGAAGCACCCCCCCCCAGTCAGGGAGAGGGCCTGCCAGCCACCACAGGACCTAGGAAGGGACACCTGCTCATGTCAACAGGGACTGAGAGGTACGGGTAAAACATGCAGTGGTTCCTCATACAAACCTAGATGACTAACTTCCTGAACTGAGTAAGGGCAGCACAAGCTCTTGATCATTTACTCCCAGCTTCCGGTTACTGCCCGTCTTTCAAAAATCACCGAGTTTAGCACCATCAGGCTGATTGAGCACCCAAAGAGCTGAGGCCAGACCTGAGTGCACGCCTCTAACACGGTGTTTCCTTCCTCACTACTTCCCAGTTGAACGGGGAGTACAGGGGCCGAGGCACTCCAAGGAAGACACACCTACAGGTTCTCTGTCTTCATCTTAATGAGAGGGACTTGAAATAAAGCCACTTAGGACCTGCAAATCCTAAGCAACTTGAAAACAGTTCATTCTTACTTGTTCCACCTTGTGACCAATCACATATTTTCAAGAATGCTGACTTGGATCAGGCGAGTAGACTGTTTATAAGCTGTCTTCCCCAGTATGGCCTGTACAGGGATCCCATGACCCAGCCATCACCCTACCACAGTGATCAATGACAGTGGCAAAAGGAAGCGAATGAAAAAAAAAAAAAAAAATCACCGCTGTACCCACCTTACTGGTTTATTTCACTGGGCTCCCATGTGATTTTTGTTGCTTTCACCAGGGCAAAACTTCCCTGGGGGACTCTAGGAGGGACCCACAGAACGGTCTAGTAACCCAGAATACACACACAGACAAATGTGGAGATGAAAGGCTCTTGAGCTAAACAGAAAAGACAAATACCATACACCATCCAGTAGCAAACCATCCAGAGGACAGCTCTCACCGGTACTCAGTTCGAGAACATGGGGCCATGTCTACAAGGCAGAGAAGTAAACATCCCACAAAGCCTAAACTGGATTCTGCATGCCAAGGGGAAAGTTTCAGCTTCCAGATGTGGAACCAAAGCAGAAGACAGTGCAGAATAACAGAAACCTTGGAGTTGCATCCGTGACGCTCACCTCCCCAAGCTTATGGACCTTAGAGAGTATTTTCAGGAAGCTTCCTCTTATTTTCTCCAGCCATCATTCTTACTTCCCTTCCAATTTCTTCCTTGCTTCTTTTTTTTTTTTTTTTAAGATTTTATTTATTTGACAGAGGGAGATCACAAGTAGACAGAGAGGCAGGCAGAGAGAGAGATAGAGAGAGAGGGAAGCAGGTTCCCTGCTGAGCAGATAGCCCGATGCGGGACTCGATCCCAGGACCCTGAGATCATAACCTGAGCCGAAGGCAGCGGCTTAACCCACTGAGCCACCCAGGCGCCCATCTTCTTTGCTTCTTTTAGGCCAGCTCAACTGCCTTTAGGACACAGTAAGTGTGTGCGTGTGCACATGCACACTGCTTGCACGGACCGACAGAGAGAAGACCCTGGCTACTGAAAAGGACAGGCTGGTCTAGGCAGGTCTGAGCCGTTTCCCACAGCAGAGCTGCAGAAACAAAATGGCAAGTGGTGAAGTCCTGTCTCTTGCTGCTTTCGGATCTTTCCAAGCCTCTACCGTGTGCCAATGCAGGACTGCCTTCCCCAGATGTTGTTCGCTGCTCCAGAGCACACTGCAAAACCTAGCCTAGCAATATGCTTTTCTACCTGAACTGTCACATACAAATCCAGATTTCTGGCTTCTCTTGAAAAATCTGGAAACAGTGAGACTCCACTCCCCTACAGCAGGGCCTTGGGGAGCTGAGAGATGGTGCCTCTGCTGGGCACACACAGGGCAGTGTGTGCTCTTCAACAGGCCAATCACCACCAAACCGGCTTCATTTTTTTACCCTCTCTCTCGTATGACTGTCTAGTTCCTTCCTCTCCCCATTAAATTTACCTGCCCTGTTTCCCAAACCAGTGTGGCTGGATCTCTCTGCTCAAGGACTAGCTTACCTAATCCACTCAAGTAGTTAATGCTAAATCTCCAAATGGGTAGGAACAAATTAACTCCTTGGCTTAAGCCCTTGGAAGGGAAGAAAGTTGCTAAGGAATAAAAGTGAGAGACAATGAACCACTTCCTGATGGCTTCGCTCCCAGACCTGCAGAGGCTGAGGACATACCCTATAGATCTCCTCGAGCAGCAGCTTGGCACAGTTCCTGCCGAGGTCCTCCGGAAGCACCGCCGCGCCCTGGCCCTGGGGGTTGGAGGCCAGTTCAGCACTGAGGAAGGTGCCATTGGTGGTCTCAGCAACCAGTGACAACCCAAAGCCTGGAGACCTGGGGATTCAAAGGCACACACATGAGCAGGGTTCATTAAGCAGGGTCGGGGGTGGGGGGTTCACATTCACCAGCAAAAGGAAGAGAAGACAAGTATCTTTTTGATGGCATTCTGTTTGGCCACACCAAGCCTTCCCAGAGTTCCTACTAGCTTATACTAGAAAATAGAAATGACTGAGTGAGAGCATCAGGGCAGAACCAAAGACTTGAGCAAGTCTGCACGGCTCTTCCCCTCGGCCCTGCCTTCCTTCCCCCAACTCCTACACTGTGAAAGGTCCTACTGTGCGAGTTTGGAATGATCAACATATAAAGTAACATTAACAAGGGTTACCAGATACTGAGCACCTACTTATCGCCAGTTTCTGAGCTAGGGGCTTTGACACCACAACTCTGCAGAGTAAATATTACCACCCTCATTTTACAAATGAGAAATTAAGCAACCAGCACAAAGCCCACACAGCTAGAAAGTGACTGGGATGCATTTCAAACACAGGTCTTCCAGAGTTTCCAGTACTCCACCACAGTACTCAGCCATCAACCAGTCCAGAAGGCATGAGCGGCTGGAGGCCACCAATGACAGCTCTTCTTCCGAAATACCAGGCTGTTCCCCCTGGCATGAAAGTTACCACACAAGCCAGAACGGGCCTATAGACTTTTGTCTGAAGAATGTCTTTCATTCAGAATTCATTCCTCTAACCAGTGAGCTGGCACTACGTTCTCTCCTGCCGTGTTCCTACCACCAACCAGACAGAAGCTAACACCCTTCTTGTCCACGATCACAGCCTATTCATTCACTCATGCATCCAACAAACATTTGGGGGGAAAAGTTTCCATGGCCCAGGACCAGGACCACCATGGTTAACATGGGAGTTCCTGCTCTCACAGAGCTGAGTGACAATCTGACTGGCACAAAATAAAATCAGTTCGCGACAATAAAAATCTCCTCTCTGTAACATTTCCAAGTTTGACATCTCAGACATCTAGTTTGCCCAGTGCCTTTTAAAAAAATATGTACTTCCGAGCAGTAAACTCCATATGCAATCACTACACACACGTGCCCCCTTTAACACAATTCAACACCCATGTTCCTAAAGCACTACATGTCCAGGACAAAACTAGCCAAAATGCTGGTTTCAGAAAAACTATGTACAAAATCCATAATGTTTCAAAATGTACTGTATGAGCTACATTAGTCAGTCCTTAATTTCTTAAAAAAAAAAAAAAAAAAAAAGTTGTTTATGCAACCAAGGGTTACAGACACCGCCAAGAGAAGGGGGTGAGTGAGAATAAAGGTTCTGGGGTGCTCCGAGTCATGCTTTCCCACCTAACGCCCTGCCGCCTGGCCACCACACCAGGAGACAATCTCCAGTTGCCTTTGAGTCAGCTGACCAGGGGGAAGGCGGGCATCCAGCTCAGCGGTCCAGGTGGTGCCACGCAAACATGGAGAATGGAAAACAAAGGGAGGCCGCACCAGGAGACAGGCCGCCGTCGCTGCTTTCACCCGCTCACTTACAGTGGCCAAGAACTGCTGGGGTTTCCAACCATGTGAAATTTTTGAGGTGCGTGTAGCTGTTATTACAATAAATGTTGTATTTAATCAAGACTCTTCCATTTAACATTGTATTTGTTTTAGGAAAAAAACAAAGAATACGAGAACACACAGTACAAGAACACACGAAGCCCTATGTGCTTTACGCCAATTTTCTCCCTCCAGCCTGGGGTATGTGTGTTATCCAGCCTGTTTCAAGTTATGATGACAAAGCAGCTGGTCACCAGGTGACCTCACTGAAGATCTGACTTCGCAGTTTGCAAGTGACAGTCCCTAAACTTTCCCAATTGGTGGGCACCTGGGTTGCTTAGTCATTAAGCATCTGCCTTTGGCTCAGGTCATGATCCCAGGGTCCTGAGATCGAGCCCTTCGTCGGGTTCCCTGTTCAGCAGGGAGCCTACTTCTTCCTCTCCCTCTGTCCCTCCCCTTGCTTATGTTCCCCCTCTCACTATCTTTGTCAAATAGATAAATAAAATCTTTAAAAACAAAAACAAAAACTTCCCAATTGATAAAGGACTAAATTTTTTTGGAAGTCTTGACTGTGAGAATCAAAATGGGACAACAGGCAGCTGTGTGTATGGGTCAGAGTGGACACAGACCACCCAGAACTGCTGCTCCCCAACATTCTAGGCTGTGGCCACACACACACTCTCAGTCTAAGAGCTCACGACACCTCATTACATGGATCCCCCACTGAGTGAGAAGAGGAAAATGCCCACTGTGACTTCATCATTTCCGAACAGAGAAGAGCGAGCACCATTTGTCCTCTGTAACTTGCAGTTGAGAAAACACAAGTCTATGATCACACACTGCCTTCACGTGCCATTTTTTTTAAGTGGGGCTTGGAGCTGATGACCCACAACTCTCCATCACGCCCATGTCTTGATCCACGTATGAGGCTGCTACTCACCCCAGCAAGGACGGGGGTGGACTACACACCGGGGTCACCGGACTCGATGGCTTTGTGAAAAGCTGCAGCACAGAGGGGATAGCATGGCCTTCAGGCCAGCTCTGCTTCATGCTTGGACACCCCCACAGAGCCAGAGGCAAGACAGAGAAGGCCTGATGGAGACCAGGCCACTCAGCTGCGACTGCCTACACCCACCATGGCTCTATCATCTCCTCTCCCCAGAGGAGAGGGGAGAGAAAGGGAAGCGTGAGGAGCGGCATTAGCATCTCGGTGGCACCTACCGTGTGCCAGCCGCTGCGTGAGAGCGGTCCCCTAACAACGCCAGCATTACGGCTCCCACCACGTGCGCAAGGAAAGCGCTGGTGAGATCTGAGCAGTGCGCCAAAGGTTTGGGACCATCAGAGACCTTTCCAAACCCAGAGGGAGGGCCAGCTCGGCACACACGTCCTTTCCCAACTGTGTCCTCTGACACCCCTACTGCTCTGAACTACGAGCCACCACCACGCTGCTGAAATCACCTTCATGTGTCCCCATGGACCTCGTCAAGGTCAGAAATGCTTTAACACGCTCAGCCCTCCTGTGCCTCTCTCCTTCTTTGGCTGAAGTCGAAGGAAAGCGCAAACAGAAGGGCTGTGAGAAAGGATGGGCTGTGCTACTACCTAGCAAAAAACTGATTTCTGAGCCCACACCAGTCAATCTCTGACGTTCTCATTTTTAGAAGACACGACCTGCAAGCTTCAGACTGTAAGTGCAACGATACTGTCATTCGCACGGAAATGATTCAGCAAAAACGAAAACAGACACAGAAAACCCACACACAAGTAAATTTGGCAAAATAGTCACTGTTGACTACAAGTAGTAGGAACACATAGGTGTTCTCTGTGCTAGCCTTTCAACTTTCTGTATATTTAACGTCTTCATAATAAAAAAATTAGTTTTTAATTGCTCCCCAACTTACTGGTTGCTAAATATACAAGCGAAGCCTAAAGCAAGTATTGTCATCACACAGATCATCACTAACTTTTTATTTTCTAAAGTGAGGTTTTCCACAAAGGCTCTAACTAATCCCAAGTCAAATGTGCAATAACAACTTTCTTTGGCTCTAGGGGTGCTGTTCCCATGATGGAGAGAGAAGCCGGCTGGCACAGACCAACAAAGGAGATTCTCCCCTAAACTGTTATTAACTCAGGGTGGAAGAACTTGTTTGCTTTAATTTTTTGTGGAAACAGATGGAATTTAAAGCTGGAAGCACCGTTTATTAATAGCTGGGTTTGAACGCCCCCAGGCCAGGGTCTGGACCCCTGATCTCCAGCACCGGGCACTGGGATGCTTTCCACGTGAGAGGAGCTCAAGAGACGCTCACTGGTGACTACGGTAATAAGTCGGGGGGACATTAACTCCGAAACCACTCTTCCTCCGGCCGCCGACACAGAGCTGGCAGCTTTCACTGCGGTCAGGACAAGAGTGTGAAAGGCTTGGTCAGCTGCAGAAATAAGCTCTAGAAACGCACAGACACTTACTTCCCAGAGTTGACTCCTTTCATGTGGTCTGTGTAAATATAGATATCGGGGATAAACTTGTTGAGGATGCTCCTTGCGGAATCCACGACCCGGTTGGCCATCTGCGGTGACACGCGCACGGAGTACCTGTGGTCCGCAGTTAAGGGGGCTGTTCTGCTCGGACGCCAGAGAAAGGTCCCTTCTGGTGCTAGCGGCTATTTGTGGAACTGTAATAAAATGCCATTCTAATGCCATTCTATTTTCCAACTGTGTTTAATTGTTTAACTTTGTAATACCTTAACTCGATTTTCAGGTCATTATTTTTATTATTGTATTACGATACAGTTTTTTTATATTATTGTTATAAACAATCACAACAAAAAACACACAGATGTAGAGAGTCATAAAGTATAAAATAAGAGTTCCAAACCCTGCTCTGGAGTTCCTACCCAATCAAGGCCCCTCCCTTCTCCTAGAAATGCTTCAACTCAATTTCGGAACAAGAGGAGACATGGGCCTGCCTGTCTGGCATGAACCAGGCTCCCTTTGAAGTTCTCCGACCCTCCTCACTGCTGGAAACAATGGGTCTTTCCCTTGCGGACCTAAGGCCGGAACAGACATCACACTGGGGCTCACCTGGGCCAATCCCAATCCACCCCTAGTCTGTTGACAGGAAAAGCAGAAAAAGATTAGTGAAAGAGAGTACAGTAGCTGATTTATAAAGATCTAAATAGGTTTGTTGCAACTCACAGAGCTTATTTTCAATTATTTAAGTGTCAATTACTCCACTTGTGGATAATATAGGCTCCTGACAACTGCTCCCTTATAATCAAAATATTGATAATTAGCACTTCTACACCAGGGGGGCACCCCCAGAAAGAAAAAGAGGATGATATAAACAACTCATATGAAAAGGCTGGTGGGTTTTTTTCCTCATGCTCGTGAGAATCTGCCATTCCATTAGTCCAGAACCCCCCAGACCCCACGGTCAGTCTGGTCAGCATTCACCCCCGCCCGGGCACTGTCACCCCTGTCACTCACCCAGACTGTCCAAATTCTTCAACTCGAACTGCCTTCCTTCATCCTTCCTTCATTCTTCCCAACACCCTCCAGCCAGCACCAGACCGTGGTCTCCACCTGACCCTACCGTATGTCTCCCTTCATCTATACACGTTGTCCTTGCCCACCAACAAGACCACGTATTCCGTAAGAAGGGGGGCTCTGCTTCCATATGGAGCAGAACTCTCTGATGACTCTCATACCCTATTTTTATTCTCAGCAATACTCAATAAATATTTGACTTGACTCAAAGGACAAACCTGAAATGAGGAAAGAGCAAAGGGGGATTTTTCAATACACACACAAGGCCCTGTTACATCACCGCCTCTCTGTCCAGAATGTACTTCTGACCACGCAGCTTAGACAAACAGTCCTGGGTCTCATACCCTTTGGACCAGGTGGGTGCTGTCCTTCTGAGCCTGATGCTGCCCACTGTCCTGAGGAGAGCACAGATGTCACTAATCTGACATATAATCCCATAGCAACCAAGGCTCCCAAAATTCTTTCAGGTACATTAGCAACTGATTTTATGCTCAGAGTGACCCTGTGGGCCAGGGCCATGGATTCCTACTTCCAGGGCTTACACTGAGGACACCCAGGTCACAGAAGTGAGATACAAAATTAAACAGATCTGACTTCACAAAGACAACCTCCTCCCTCCAACCCCCACAGACATGTGGAAACCAGGTGGGTAACTGTACCAACTCAGGACCAGTGGAGCCCTACACCAGAATGCTGGCAGTGGAGACAGACAAGGTGGCTACATGCCAGAGTCACTGTGGAACCGCCTGAATCGGTGTGGAGGCCCTCCTGAGGAACAGCTAAAACGTCTACAATCAGACCATCTGTGCTCAAGGGCCAGCTCCAACAAACTGCATCATTCTGGGTCTGGTGTGTGTCCACCTCCTCATCAGTAAGAGAAGGACTGTCATAACATTCTCCTCCCAAGGTTTGGAGGCTCAGATGAAGTAATGCATGTAAAGGGCTTAGTGGTGCCTGCTGTGGGGTAGGAGCCCAATGAACGCCCCCTACTGCTTTTCTTGCAGTTAGTCCAAGATTCAAGTTCCAAAGCAGAGGTTCCTATTCTTTCAGAAATCAGAGATCCCTCTGGGAATCTGATGAAAGCTATGAACACTCCCTCAAGAAACACATACACGTCATTTTGCAGACCATTTCAGGGGACTGTGAATCTCCCGAAGCCCTTATATGAATACCATATTGAGAACTCATATCCGAGAGAGACAATTTCACAGCTATAAACCATATAGAACTCCTACTCTTACCCCTCCGTAGTGGTCCAGGTCAGAGAAAGCACACGCAAGTGAGCAAAAGAGTGTGTGTGTGTGTGTGTGTGTGTGTGTAAAGAGACAAAGAGGCTGATTGTCTAAGTACCTGCCCTACAGTCAGAGAAAGGAAACCAGTTTGCCCTACAAATTCCAACTCACTTCTATCTTCTGCCTCTACCCCAGCTTCTTCAATTGACACTTATGTCCTAGATCATGAGCTTCGGGGATAGTGCCACAAACTGAAAAGCACATGCTCCCTTCTCCCCACCACCCCTCCTCAGGCAGGGGGAGAATGAGAGTGGGTGGCATTAAATAAAATGTAACCACACTGTCCAGTCACTGCCGCTGGCAGGAGCCAACACTGGCTCCCTCCCAGGCCCTGGAAAGCCAGTCCAAGAGAAAAAAGATGCGCTCTGGGGGGTAACTCAGTTAAAGCCACAACCATCCACAAGAACAGGGCCAGTTCTCCCCACCCAAGCCCTCCTATGGGGGATGCAACCTCCAAGCTCAGACCAACAGTCAACCAGACTTGCAAGTAAAAAAAAAAAACCCACAAAACCAACAAAAGCTTTTTTTTCCAAAGGCGGCTCTTTTTTCCCCAGGCTCCAAAACTGGCGAAGAAGGTGATCTCAATTCCAACCAGCATTCCACTGAGGTGTTTGTGAAGGGGCAGCTCTGGAGACCAGTGGCTGGAATGTCTCATTTGCAGACAAGAATCTGAGCATGGCCACTTGCGTCTACTTTCCTGCGGAGTTGGGAGGAAGACTCCACAGGTCCGATGTATCGGGAAGATTCAGGTGTCCGAGCCCCAGCCCCAAGCAAGGGGCTTTCCAGTGTCTTCCTGGCTCCCAGTCTCTACAGGGAAGGCTGGAAGAACACCAGAGGGAGAAGCCAGGGAGGAAGAAAGTTACACTCCAGGGCTCAGGGCTCTTCCAGTTTTCATGTTCTCCCCCGTACTACCCCCCAAGGCTTCCCCGTTTCTCGGAGTCCTCATCAAAGGCTGACCCATGAGCCGTTTACACACCCAGTACTACGTGTACCGTGGGACCACAGCGGGACAATCTCTGTGGAACCCACATAGTTACCACAAGACTGTGTCAAAACAAAAGCACACTCTGGAAATCACATTTCCAGACTACAGAGAATGGAATCCAAGCAGAGTTCGCCATCACGATAGAGCATTTAAGGAAACAAATCTCAAATGAGTAAAAACAAACTGGAACTGTCCAGAGCGTGCGTAGGATTTCATGTGCAAAGCTGTCGACTACAGCATTCTCAGCAACAGAGGAAAACGGAAAGCAACTCAACGGCCACCAGCAGGTTTCATTCTGGCCTCTTGATATGATAAAATACAGTGCGCCTGCTAGCCGGGAGGAGGCTGAGTCAGCAAGTGCCGGGAGTCACGCAGAAAAGGCATATTTGGTTAAGAAGAAAAAAAAAAAACAAAACCCTACCTACTTGCATTTCTGTTTCTCTATGGAGAACATCACTTTAGAAAGTCAGTTTAACTACATACATCAATCTCGGGGCTCCCAGCAGCCCACTCTCTCCTCATTTTTACTGGGCATGGCCCTGAGATATGCCCCTGGACAGCCAGGTCATGGTCCCAGAGTCCTGGGATCAAGTGCCACATAAGGCTCCCAGCTCCATTGGGAAGTCTGCTTCTCCCTCTGACCTCCCTTCTCATGCTCTCACTCTCTCTCCCTCTCTCTCTCTCTCTCTCTCAAAAATAAATAAATAAAAATCTTTAAAAAAGAAAAAAAAAAACTGTAAAATAAAAAAGAAGGGAGAGGATCTTCTCAACTCTCTCCCTGCGGCAAGTTCCCACCTCATCCTTCCTCCTGCTTCTCTTTCCTGTCAAGATTCTTGACAGAGCAGACCCCACGGTGCACCATTTCCCTGGAAATGGATGTCGGGGCTGATTCCTCCTCTCTGAAAGGAGCTCCTCCCAGCCGCGTGCTGTCCGGAGCGTCCTCCGTCCTGACTGACTCCTCGGGCCCCTCCGGCTACTGACCGGGGCTGCCAGGGCTTCTCAGTAGCCAAGTTTTCTTTACTCTCTTCTCAGTGACCTGACTCTCCCTGGTCCCACTTCCTGGGAGCATTTTGCTTTTGCTTTCAAGTCTTAGCGGTGTCTCAGGGATCCACCTGCCTCTCTCCGCATTCTGTTCGGTCGCCAACTTGAAATCACCCACTTCTGGCTCTCACCTCGCCCCCAAATTACAGATGTTCATTTCTAATTTCCTTTCTAGACCCATTTCCCTACAACCATTGTGAAGGGCCCTCAAACCCAGCAGGAATAAAACGGAACTTATCACCAATGTCCCCACCCCGCCTTACACTGCCCCAAACATGCAGCTACTATCAGAACCTACATCTCTATCAAGGTGCCAGGGGACACCCTATCCGTCTGTCACAGAGCCAGGTGGGGACAGCTTTCCACACATGCTGCCCCTAGGACCTCTGTAAACCAGCAGCCCTCACCTGTGCTCCAGCCACGACCCTCGCCATCCTCTTCAAGGCAAAACGACTCCCTGATATCTTTGACTCTAAGTGATCACCGTTAGGTGGTAATTTTTTTTTTTTTTAATTTGTACCTTCCAAAGTTTCTACAATGAGTCAAAAGGAGCCAAAAGTTCTTTCAGCCCCACTGAAGTTATCCTCTTAACATGGAAATTCTCTCTCAAGAAAATTACAGACTTCGGAATAAAGGCCAACTGGTCAGCATGGCCTTCAGTCGTCACTGGCTCCAGCCGTATCTGTCACATCCCATCTTCCACTGCCGAGCACCACTGACAGACCTGCACTCAGGCCACACCCACGGCCTGCCACTCCCAGCACCAGTGTGCACCCCTGCGTCTGCACAGGCCCACACTCCTGCCTGAAGCACCCTTCCATGTTCCACTTCACAGGCCTCTACTCCTCTAGGTTCAATCCAAACGCCCTCCCCTCCTCTGAGAAAAAGCAGAGGTTCAAAAACTGGGATCAAAAACTCAAATCCCAGTCCTGCCATTATGAACAGTGTGATGTGGATGCAAATTCCTTCAGCCTGTGAAGCCTCGGTTTTTCCCAACTGCAGAACGGAATGCAGGTAAACTCAGAGTCACCTGGAGGCTTAAAAATAAAGTATATAAAATGTAAATGGATTAAACTCCACAATCAAAAGAAACTAAAGTGGCTGAATGGGTAAAAGAAGATCCAACTATATGCTGTCTATAAAAGACTCACTTTAGATGTAAAGGCATATATAAGCTGAAAGTGAGTATGTTCCATGCAAATGGGAACCAAAAGAGAGTAGAACTGCCTATAATTCCATCACACAAAACAGACAAAGTCCAAAAGGTAATCACAATGATAAAAGGGTCAATTCAACAGAAAGATACAACTATAAACATATACGCACTCAACATCAGATAACCTTGATATATAAAGCAAACAACAGCAGATCTGAATGGAAAGACAGCAACACAACAGTAATAGGAGACTTCCTGCCCCACTGGTTTTTGTTTTTTGTTTTTAATTTGACACAGAAAGAGAGATCACAAGTAGGCAGAGAGGCAGGCAGAGGGGGAGGGGGAAGCAGGCTCCCCGCAGAGCCAAGTGCCTGATGTGGGGCTCGATCCTAGGACCCTGAGATCATGACCTGAGCTGAAGGCAGAGGCTTAACCCACTGAACCATCCAGGCGCCCTTCTTTTTTTTTTTTTTTTAAGATTTTATTTATTTATTTGAGAGAGAGAGAATGAGAGGGAGAGGACATGACAGGGGGGAGGGTCAGAGGGAGAAGCAGGCTCCCTGCTGAGCAGAGCCCCACCCCCCCCAAGTAGGACTCAATCCTGGGACTCCAGGATCATGACCTGAGCCGAAGGCAGTCACTTAACCAACTGAGCCACCCAGGTGCCCCCTTGCCCCACTTTCATAATGGATAGAACACCCAGGAAGAAAATCAGTAAGGCAACAGGTGACTTGAACAACATCATAAACCCGGAGGAACTAACAGACTTCCACAGGACACTCCATCCAACAGTAGCAGTGTACACATTCTTCTCATGTGCACATGTACATTCTTTGGGATCACACAGTAGGTCACAAAACAGGTCGTAACAAGTTTAAGAAGGCTGAAATTACCTCAGGTACCCTTTCCAACCACAATGGAATGAAACTAAGTATCAATAACAGCAAGAAAATGGGAAAATTCACAATCAGATGAAAATGAATGTATTCTTAAAAAAACATGGGGCCAAAGAAGAAATCAAAAGGGAAATGGAAAATACCTAGAGACAACAAAAATGAAAATACAACACACCAAAACTTATGGGACAAAGAAAAGAAGTACTAAGAAGGAATTTTATAGTGATAAGCACCTACATTCTTTCTACGGAAGAAGAAAAGATCTCAAATAAACAGCCTAACTTTACACTTCAAGGAATCAGAAAAAGAATAACCTAAAATTCAAAGTTAGCAGAAGGAAAGAAATAATAGAGAAAACATAAATGAAACAGCAAAGTGAAAACCAACAGGAAAAAAAAATCAACAAAACTATGAGTCAGTTTTTTGAAAAGATAAAAAAAAATTTGCAAACCCTTACCTAGACAAAGAAAAAAGAGAAAAGACTCAAATAAAATCAGAAATGAAAGACATTACAACTAAAGCCACAGAAATTTTTTTAAAAATTATGAACAATTACATGCCAACAAAGTGGACAACCTAGAAGAAATGGATGAATTCTACCAAGTCTGCATCAGGACTAGAGCTTGAACACAACAGTAACAAGTAAGGAAACTGAATCAGTAACCAAAAAACCTCACACACAAAAAAAAGCCCAAGACCAGATGACTTCACCAGATTAATTAATTCACTGGTGAATTCTACCAAACATGTAAAGAATGATTACTACCAATCCTCAAACTTCCAAAAACACTGAAGAGGGAACACTTCCAAATTCATTTTATGAAGCCAACATCACCCTGATACCAAAGCCAGACCTGAAAGACACTACGAGAAAAGAAAACTATAGGCCAATATCCCTGATGAACATGGATGCAAAAATTATCAACAAATTTTAGCAAACTAAATTCAATGATACATTAAAAGGATCATATGACATAACCAAGTGGCATTTATCCCTGGGATGCAAGAATGGTTATATGCAAATCAATTAATGTGATATACCATATTAACATATTAATGAAGGCCATAAATCACATGATTGTCTCAAGAGATGAAGAAAGAGCATCTGACAAAATTCAACACTTTCATAATTAAAGATTCTCAACAAATTAATTATAGAAGAAACTTACCTCAACACAATAAGGACCATACATGAAAAGCCCACAGCTAACATCTTCAACGGTGGAAAACTCAAAGCTTTTCCTCCACAATTTGGAACAAAGCACGGATGACCACTCTTGCCACTGCTAGTCATGGTACTGTATATACACGTACAGTACTATTACCTGGTACCGTAAATCCTAGCCAGAGCAATGAACCGAGAAAAAGAAATGAAAGGAATCCAAACTGGAAAGGAAGAAGTAAAATCATCTATCTGCAGATGACATGATCTTATATGTAGAAACCCCAAAGATAAACCTACCCACCCCCCCCAAAAAAAAACTACTGAAATAAATGAATTTTTTAAAGTTGCAGACTACAAAATCAACTTGCACTTCTGTACACCAACAATAAACTATCTGAATAAGAATCAAGTAAATAATCCTATTTACAAGAGCATCCCCCAAAATTTAAATACTTAGGAATAAACTTAACCAAGAAGGTGAAAGACTTATATACTAAAAAGTATAGGGGCACCTGAGCGGCTCAGTGGGTTAAGCCTCTGCCTTCAGCTCAGGTCATGATCTCAGGGTCCTGGGATTGAGCCCTGCATCGGGCTCTCTGCTCAGCGGGGAGCCTGCTTCCCTCCCTCTCTCTGCCTGCCTCTCTGCCTATTTGTGATCTCTCTCTCTCTCTCTGTCAAATAAATAAATAAAATCTTTAAAAAAAAAAAAAAAACAAAGTATAAAACACTTGGGGCGACTAAGTGGCTCAGTGGGTTGGGGCCTCTGCCTTTGGCTTGGGTCGTGGTCCCGAGGTCCTGGGATCGAGCCCAGCGTCAGGCTCTCTGCTCGGTGGGGAGCCTGCTTCCCCCTCTCTCTCTGCCTGCTTCTCTGCCTACTTGTGGTCTCTGTCAAATGAATAGGTAAGGTCTTCAAAAAAAAAAAAAAAAGTATAAAACACTTAAAAAAGACATTTTAAAAATTACACATAAATGAAAAGACAGCCCATATTCATGAACTGAGAGAATTAATATTCTTGAAACGTCCATACTATCCCAAGTGATCTACAGATTCAATGCAATTCTTACCAAAACTCTAATTTTTTAATAGAATAATAGAGAAAATAACATACAGAAAAAACAATCCTAAAACTTAAATGGAACTACAAAAGACTCCAGGTAGCTAAAGCAATTATGAGCAAAAAGAACAAAGCTGGAAGCATCAGAGTTCTGGATTTCAAAATATATTACAAAGCTACAATAACCAAAAGAGCACGGTACCAACATAAAAACATGCAAAGCAATGAAACAGAGAGCCTAGAAATATATTTGCAAATATGTGTTCAACAGACAAACAACACACAGAAAAATCAACTCAAAATGGATTAAAGATAAACTTAAGACCTAAACCTGTAAAACTCCAAGAAGAAAACACAGAGGAAAAGCTTTTTAGCACTGGCAATGCTTTCTTGGATGGAACACCAAAACAAGTGAAAAGGCAACCCAGAAAATGAGAGAAAATGTATGAAATTTATACCTCTGATTAATATCAAAAATACATAAGAAAAAAATACATAAGAAATTCATACAACTCAAAAGCAAAAAGAAAATAAAAACAGAATAACCCAGGGGCACCTGGCTGGCTCAGCGGGTGGAGTGTGCGACTCTTGATCTCAGGGTTGGGAGTTCAAGCCCCACACTAGGTGTAGTGATTACTTAAAAATTAAATCTTAAAAATAAAATTGGAGGGTGCCTGGGTGGCTCAGTTGGTTGGGCGGCTACTTTCAGCTCAGGTCATGTTCCTGGAGTCCCGGGATCTAGTCCCATGTCAGGCTCCCTGCTCAACAGAGAGTCTGCTTCTCCCTCTGACCCTCTCCTCTCTCATGCTCTCTCTCTCAAGTAAATAAATAAAATCTAAAAATAAATAAATAAATAAAATTGGGGCACCTGGGTGGCCCAGTGGGTTAAGCCTTTATTTTCAGCTTGGGTCATGATCTCAGGTGCCTGGGATGGAGCCCCGAGTTGGGCTCTCTGCTCAGCGGAAAGCCTGCTTCTCCCTCTCTCTCTGCCTGCTTCTCTGCCTACTTGTGATCTCTCTCTCTCTGTCAAATGAATAAATAAAATCTTAAAAAAAATAAATAAATAAAATAAAACCACCCAATTAAAAAATGGGCAAAGACCTGGATAGATCATTCCTCCACAGAAGACCCAGAGATGTTCAAACATTCACATGGAAAAGTACTCAACATCACTCATCATCAGAGAAATACAAATCAAAACCATAATGAGCTATCACCTCATGCCTGTTAGAGTAGTGGCAATCAAAACAAACAAACAAAAAAAGATAAGTATTGCTGACACTGTGAAGAAAAGGGAATCCTTATACACTGATGATGGGAATGCAAACTGGAACAGCCACTACAGAAAACAGTAGGGAGGTTCCTCAAGAAATTAAAAGGAGAGCTACCATTTGATCCCACGGTCCCACTTCTGGGTACACAGTCACAGAAACTGACACACTCCTACATTCATCTCAGCTTTATTCACTTGAGCCAAGACATGACAGCTAGCTAAATGTACAATGAAAGATGAATAAAGAAAATGTAATATTTACATACAATGGAATATCATTCACCCTTAAGAACAAAGTAAATGCTATCATCTGTGACATGGGTGAACAAGGAAAACAATGTGCTAAGTGAAATAAGCCAAACACAGAAGAACAAATACACATAATTCCATTTATATTAGCAATCTAAAATAGTCACACTCACAGAAGCAGAGAGTAGAATGGTGGTTGCCAGGGGCTGGAGGGAGGGGAGGGGGAACAGGGAGACATCAATCAAGGGGTACAAAGTTTCACTTATGCAAGATGACTAAGTCCCACAGATCTACTGTGTACCACAATGCCTGTATTATATACTTAAAAATTCGCTAAGATAATTATACTGGGGTTTAAAGATTTTTTTTTTTAAAGATTTTATTTATTTATCTATTTGACAGACAGAGATCACAAGTAGGCAGAGAAGCAGGAGGGGATGCGGCAGGGCGGTGGGGGGAAGCAGGGTCCTTGCTGAGCAGAGAGATGCGGGGCTTGATCCCAGGACCCTGAGATCATGACCTGAGCCGAAGGCAGAGGCTTTAACCCACTGAGCCACTCAGGTCCCCCATGATCATATTTATTTATTGAGAGAGAGAGAGAGAGAGAGAGAGCATGTGAGTGAGTAGGGAGAGGGTCAGGAGAGAAGATATCCCAGGCAGACTCCACGCCAAGCATGAAGTCCTGAGCCCCAAGCAGGGCTCAAACGCACGACCCTGAGATCAGAACCTGAGCCAAAATCAAGAGTCAGATGCTTGGGGCTCCTGGGTGGTTCAGATGGCTAAGTGCCTGCCTTCAGCTCGGGGCATGATCTCTGGGTCCTGAGGTCGAACCCCGCATCGGGCTCCCGCATCAGTGGGCAGTCTGCTTCTCCCTCTGCCTCTCTGCTTGTGCGCGCTCTCTCTCTCAAATCAGTAAAATTTAAAAAAAAAAAAAAAAAAAAAGAAAGAAAGAAAAGAAAGCCAGATGCTCAACTGACTGAGCCACAGAGGCATCTCAATAAATTCTTTTGAAATTTGCTAACAGAGTAGATCTAGGTCAAGTACTATTATCACAAAAAATTAAAAGTGTAAAGATAAAACACAGAGGGCAGAAAGAAACTTTTGTGTGTAAGAGGTATGTTTATGGTACTACTATGCTGCTGGTTTCACAGGTAGACACTCATCTGCAAACTCATCAAGCGGTACACACTGAATATGTATAGATTTCTGCACATAAATCGTTTATCAGTAAAGCAGTTTTTTGGAAAGGAAATAAGTATATAGTTTTACTATCACAGTGCATGCAGAGTAACCACGTAATGAGTAGATACCATTCCTGCTCTCCTACATCTTCCAGACAAAATGTGCCAGCCCCATCTCAGCTCCCCCAACCCCCTATGTGTCCGTCTACACCATCTTACACGTTTGTACACGCTTCCCTCATCAGACAATGAGCTCTTCTCAGGGAGGGACTGCGGTGCATTGGTGGTCCCTAAACCAAAGCCCTCAGGAGAGCAGCCCACACCCAGGAGTTGTCTGCTTCAGCATTCACCAAAAAAACAAAACAAAACAAAACCAAGGAATGCGTTAGTCTAGTCATGGTGAGACAAAAAATAAAACATCGTATCTCAGCCAACAATTACAATGTCACTGTGAAGACTTCTCCAAGACTGTTGTCTACAAAGTAAATGACTGGAAAGAAGTAAACTGTTATGAGTCATTCTTATCTTCATGAGGCACGTAAAAGCTAAGAAATCTAAATTAAATGCAAAGGATACGCAATCCCTCGGATCCGCCTGATCTTCCCCGGGTCTGTGAGCTGGACCGGCCTCAGGACCTTCCTGACAGGACACGAGAAGAGCACTTCCCCTCCTCCTCCAGGAGGCATTCCCCGTCGCACCACCTGCACAGGCGGTGAGAAAGCAGAGGTGAGCATGCGGCAGAGTGGGGGACACTGACACCCAGCGCAGCTGGTTCAGGCCAAGGAGCTCTTCCTTAGAACAGTGAGCTCTCTACAGCCAACACATCAACTCCTTCAAGATCATCAGCACCTCACGTTAGCACCGAGAGGGCACGTGAGAAGCAGGGACCCAAACGGCATGGCCGGAAGAGCAGCAGAAGCGGGGCCGGCCCAGCCCAGGCCCTGGCCAGCATGTCGCGCTTCACCACCAGCGCCTGTTCCCTCGCGCTTACTGTGAGCGGCTTGGCCCCTTTCTTACCCAGCAGGAGCTACTTCTCCTCCCTATGCAATTAACTAATCTACCAAAACTCATTTTATTTATTTACTATTTTAAAAAATATTTTACTTATTTATTTATTTTTTTTAAAGATTTTATTTATTTGACAGACAGAGATCACAAGTGGACAGGAGGCAGGCAGAGAGAGAGAGAGGAAGAAACAGGCTCCCTGCGGAGCAGAGAGCCCGATGTGGGACTCGATCCCAGGACCCTGAGATCATGACCTGAGCTGAAAGCAGCGGCTTAACCCACTGAGCCACCCAGGTGCCCCTACTTATTTATCTGACAGAGAGAGAGATCCCAAGTAAGCAGAGAGGCAGGGAGAGAGAGAGGAGAAGCAGGCTCCCCACTGAGCAGAGAGCCCAATGCGGGGCTTGATCCCATGACCCTGAGACCACGACCTGAGCTGAAGGCAGAGGCCCAACCCTCTGAGCCACCCAAGTGCCCCCCAAAACTCATTTTATTAAATAAAAATGCAGTCATTTCCCTTGTTTAAAACATTAGCTTCAGAAGTAGAGATGCGAGGCACCTGGGTGGCTCAGTGGGTTAAGCAGCTGCCTTTGGCTCAGGTCGTGATCCCAGAGTTCTGGGATCGAGCCCCAAGTCCGGCTCTCTGCTCAGCAGGGAGCCTGCTTCCCCCTCTCTCTCTGCCTCCTTGCCTACTTGTGATCTCTGTCAAATAAATAAATAAAATCTTAAAAAAAAAAAAAGTAGAGATGCTAAATAGATTAAGATAGCCAGTTAACTTACTGATGTAGTAATTCCTTTCGACAGCAAACAAACAGATGCTTAAATTACTTCTAGGTTTTGAAAACACCGAAAATTCTCCGGGGCATCCAGGTTGGGAGGCCTGAGACCCAAACGACATCTGGATGATCTCGCTCAGAAAGGGTGTGTGGCCAGAAGCCCAGCTTGGCTGCTTCCCTGTGGAGCTGCTGTGAGGAATAAGGAAGCCCAGGGGATGGGGCGTAGCAACCATGACTTCGCCCACCACAAAGTATGCGCAAGGGAACTGGCACCACCATGGTCACAGCTTGAGTCCCCTCTCAGGGCAGTCTGCAATGTCTGTTCATGGCTCCTGGGGATCTCCTCAGTGGTGACTTCAGTGTGACACACATGGACACACTGTGTCTTCCAATGAGCTCGTCGGAGAATATTTTACATGCATGCACAGCCAACCATGTACACATTCTTACCTTTAGCTCAAACGATTCACCGTCAATTCCAAACTGCTTCAACAGAGGAAGGGCTGTTGCCTTAAGGACATCAACCTGTAGAATTATTTTAGGGAAAAAAAAAAAAAGTTTAATGAAACTTTCAGGGGCGCCTGGGTGGCTCAGTTGTTAAGCGTCTGCCTTCGGCTCAGATCGGGATCGCCCCACATCAGGCTCCCTGCTCAGCAAGAAATCGGCTTCTTTCTCTCCATCTGTTGCTCCCCCTGCTTGTGCTCTCCCTCTCTCTCAAATAAATAAATAAAATCTTTTAAAAAAATGAAAAATAGACCTTAAGAGGTGGAAAGAATAAAGAGCCCACGAAGAAGGATGAGGTTTAGCGACTGGGGAGCTGATGCGGTCCTGGGACGAGAAAGCACGCCGGCTTGCGACAGCAGGGGCCGGCTCTGCTCCCCAGTTAAGACTGCAATCCTACAAGCCGTGGGCTTCTCCGAGCTTTATACATTATACACCTACGCTGTGTGTCATTAGGAGGCTCATATGCATCATGCAAAAAGCATCAAGAAACTGCTGAGTTCATCTAGAAAACAAACTGGGACCTCTGCTCATTCTGTTCTTTTTTTTTTCTTTTTAATTTATTTATTCATTGTGGGGGGCTGCAAGGCAAGAGGGAGAACCCTCAAACAAGACTCCCTGCTGAGCTCAGAGTCCGACGTGTAGCTCGATCCCAGGACCCTGAGATCGTGACCTGAGCCAAAAGCAAGAGTCAGACACTTAATCGACTAAACCATCCAGGGACCCCAACTTCTGCTCATTCTTGTAGGTATAAATGCTATAGAAGAAAATATCAGCCTTTTCTTTTTCAGACATGGTTGTTTAACATTTAAAGCTGTTGGCATGCCAAGCCAAAGCAAACCAAATGAACCTGAGCTGGGGCTACCTGGGATCCCGCTGGTGCCCACCATGCAGGCAGGTAAAGGGGAGGTGGTGAGCCCACGAGGGGGTGGGGGCAGACAGGGACAGGCTGCCACAAACTCCAGGAGCAGCACAGACCCGGACTCTGATGACACTAACCCACAGTTAACGGCAAGGCTATGCCAAATGTTTCTGTTATGTCTCCTCCTTTGGGGCTACTGTGAGGCCTCAGGTCCTCTGCTTACTTATCTGCAGAGGGAGCAGGATGACATTCAAATCAGGTCAGCTAACCAATCAGTGAACACTGTCTCAACAGCAACTTGGGAAGGAAGATTACTCCCTTATTTGCTCCCAATGCAACAGAGCTGCTCCTTGGTCTGCAGGGGCTGACCCTATCCGCTGGTGGCGAGGACAGGCAGTGTGAGCATGGCACGGAGGGAACAGTCCAGTCGTGGTCCAGGCTCTGCCTCCAGTTAGCTGTATGGCCTCAGGTCAGAAAATCCCAAACATCTGAACTTCCTTGTCTCTGAGGTAAGGGGCTCAGCCTGTCTACAAGGTGCTACCGACTCTAACAAGGTAAGATTCAGCAGAATGATATTCCAGGAAGGCTCCATAGCACAGAACAGGCCCCCACTATGTATTCTGATACCACAAAACGAACCAGAGGCAGAAATGACTATAAAGCCTAGGAACATGTTCACAACGACTCAGGTGGGGCAGAAGCAGCTACGAGGAAAACTCACTAAAGATTAGCTAATTTCATTAAATATTGCAGCTAAACACACATTAAAAACTTAAAATATGCATTTGGGGTTGCCAGAACAGAGAAGTCAGTGTAGACTAGAATGAAGGGAACTGGGGAGAAGGCCAAATCAGACTCTGGGAAAAGTGGGGGATGCACGGATATAAGCTGCTCTGATGGCACGACTCCCAGGAACCAAGCGCCCACCAGCCCCCCGGGGGGAAAGACAGGCAAGAAAAATGGTGCATCACTGCCAGGCTCAGCCTACTTGTGCTTGGAGTCAAAAGGACGAGGTCAAATGGACTCTGAAGGTCAGCCAGAAGCAGATCCGAGGTGTGGTCTGGTCTCCTGACTCACTCTCTGTTTGACACGCAGGACCGGCATTGTGGTCGTGGGACTAGGAAAAGCAGTCCCTCTCTGCCTCTTAAACCCACTGTGACACCTGGACACTCCCCCACATCCCCAGGGCCTTGGGTGCCTTCTGCAGGGTGAAGGGCTAGACGGGACATGCTCCCCTGGTTCCACACTAACTTTAGCAGACAGAGAACAGTCTGCAAGTTCTGCTTAAGAAAAACGGAGCTGTAACTCTGTGATTACAGGCAGAAGTCCAACCCAGGTGGCTCCTGAGAGCAAAGGCCTTAATTATCCTTCGGTCCAATCAATCAGTCAACAGACAGAAATCTGACCAGATCCAAGCCAAAAAGAAAAAGGGCAGAAACTCGCTCCCAGCTACCTTGTCTGAAATGATGGTAAGAACATTCACCTCACAGGGCTGGTGTAAGAATTAAATAAATAGGGATGCACACACACGAACACAGATTCACCCAGAAGAGTGCCCAGCACACAGCACAAGGACCTGAATTTCGTTTCCCCTCCCAGGAGGGAACAAAAAAGACTGGAATCTTCACTTGCCTATTGACCCACGGCTCTGATGCAGAATTACTGAGAATCAAAGGAGACCTCCTGAACTTGGCTTCTCCTCAGAATTTGTCCCCACTTCCCTTCCTTTTGTCCCCAGGGGAAAATGTCCCTCTTCTCACACAAGGCTCACCCGATCACTTCCACTGTTGACCCTCACCCCTCCAACTGTTGGAGTCAGCCTTACAAACACCCCCACTCCTTTTAATTGTTCCTTTCTCCACTACAGCATCACCTCTGCCCACAAACACAATCAAGCTTCCCCTCGTTCAGAAAACAAAAACCACACCAAACCAAACAAACTCCAAACAAAAACTCAGTTCTTAAAGAATCATCCTATCTAACCTTCTAGAAGAATCTCCCAGGTTTCCACAGTTCTATTTGCTACTCATTCCTCAACCCATGCCTGTCCTTATAGTCCAATGACACCATTCTCTCAAAGGTCAGCACAACTTCTCACTGCCCAATGAATCTCCTCGCCCAGCTCGAAGGGAGCTCCAGTCAAGACTGGAGTCATCCCCCACTTCTTAGAACTCAACCCCGATCTCCACAGTCACTGTCTCCGGCCTTCTTCTCCCACTCACACCTTAAACATTCATTTCCTCTTCTTCCTCTGTTTTCAGTCTCAGGAACCATGTGGCCCCCAGAGGCCAAAAAGAGAATTGTAATGAATCATGAGGTCCGCTAAGATCTGTATCCATCCAGAGAGCTCACGATTTATCCAAAGAGGGCAGCACCACGCAGGTCCCGCTGATGGCCACTCAGCGCAGCCACATCAACTTACTATAACATAAAATCTGGGGTCTCAAATATGAACCACTGATTCGGATACACACACCACCACCACACTGTCCAAGTCGGAGGGAGAACACCTGTAGGATTAATTCAAACAGCCACCACTGTTCGACCTTAGCACCAGTCAATGTCATTCTCCAGGGGACTTAACTATCAATAGGTAAGATCCTATGACCTACCTCTGAGGCTTCAGACAGTAATTTCTAACTGCCAGCTGAACATGTCCATGTCAATTTCCTGCCAATATCCCAGGAAGAGGATCAAAATTAAACACATCATCCATCATCCTACCACAATTTTCCTCTTCCCTGTGTCAAAAGCTATCTGATTTCTATCCTTCCACACTATCCTTTCAGTGAAGAATAGAAATCCTGGTGTAATTTATAACTACTTCCTTCTATCCCACCTCCGATCAGCTGTCAATCAAGAAGTGTCTCACTCCACAATGTCCATCAGATCTGTCCCCTCCTTTTCACGTCCATGCCCATAATGCTCAATATAGTTGAAACCTCTCAATTCATCCTTATCTTCCTAAAATCTGAGACTGACTCTGGCTTCCTTTCCCTAGAAAACCCTCCCCAGCTCTCAGCACTTCGCTTGTACCTGACAGGAGTGACCCTGTCATCTCCCTAACTGTCCACCTCACAAGATTGAGTTCCAGAAGGGAACTCTTCGAATTTGTCCTTGCATGTGCAGAATGGACATGAATCAGGGAAGCCATACATTCAAGAGAAAGCTTGAAATGACGAAGTCACGGGCTTTAGAAGTTACTCTCATCCGGGATTAGGTGTATTTATTTTATCCTGGTCTGCAGCCAGGAACTAACCAAGGTCATTTCAGCAAAGCAGCTAGCAAAAGCAGAGAGCTCTGCAACATACAAAAATAGATTTTCTTTTAAATACTCTGCATGCAAGGGGCGCTGGGGGCTCATTCGGTTAGGTGTCTACCTTTGTCTCAGGTCATGATCCCGGGATCCTGAGATCAAGCCTTGTGTTGGGCTCATGCTCAGCGGGGAATCTGCTTCTTCCTCTCCCTCTGCCCCTTCCCCTGCTTGTGCGTGTGCTCTGTCAAATAAATAAAATCTTAAAAAAAAAAAAAAAAACTGGGGCGCCTGGGTGGCTCAGTGGGTTAAGCCTCTGCCTTCGGCTCAGGTCATGGTCTCAGGGTCCTGGGATCAAGCCCTGCATCGGGCTCTCTGCTCAGCAGGGAGCCTGCTTCCCTCCCTCTCTCTCTGCCTGCTGCTCTGCCTACTTGTGATCTTTCTCTCTGTGTCAAATAAATAAATAAAATCTTAAAAAAAAAAAACCTTTTTTTAACAATGCCAGTAGAAACAGCTTTTAAGATTATTAGCAATTATAAGAAAAAGAAAAAAAAAAAGAGTAGAAAACTAAGACATATAGTGTCCAAGTTTACTGCATGCTTCAGAGCTTTTCCCAACATGCAAAGTTCCTCCTCCTCCCCCACTCCATTCTGTAAGTACAGAGGCCTCCTCTTACAGTTTTAACTGAAAGGTAGTTTCCTAGAATCTTCAGAATATGCAGAAAAAAAAACAATCATCTGAAATTAGTTTAAAATTCTAACCAGTTTAAATAAATAAATCTTTTAAAAAAGGTGGGGGAGAGGCACCTGAGTGGCACAGTCGGTTGAGCATCCCAACTCTTGGTTTCAGCTCAGGTCATGATCACGGGGGGGTGAGATGGGGCCCCCATGTCAGGCTCTGCACTGAGCAAGGAGTCTGCTTGGGATTCTCTCTCTCCTTCTTCCTCTGCTCCCCCCATTCCTTTTCTAAAGTAAATAAATCAATCTTTAAATTCTAAACAGTTTATGCAATATTCCTTTACAACTGAGAATTTCAGATCTTCAGGATCCTAAGAAAAGGGTTTATGTGTCTGAATTCCCAAGAACTGAGAATTGAGTCTTTTAGTGCCTAGCAATGCATTAACCAGGTCTGTACCTTAGCAGATGTCTTAGTGAATACCAGTGGCCCCACTGCACCACCTAACTGGTCTTTTCTGGTTAGGAAAGCTGCACACTTCACACTCTGCCTCAGAGCCACGCCCTCAGTGGTCCCAGTCCAGTATCAGTAGAGATGAAGGCAAGTGTCCTTGGTCAGGATGAGGGACATTCACCTCATGTCCCTCAGCTTTACGATATCTTCTGTGGCCAGCAAAGAATTGAAAGGTCGGGATCCTTCCTTCCACACAAGAGAAGTACAAGGCAGGACTGGACAAAACTGCTCTCATCTCTGTTTCTGTTTCTGTCTCTCTCTCTCTCACACACACACAGACACACACACACACACACACACACACACACACACACACACACGCACATATGACAAAACCCACCCTAGAAGGGCACTAAGACAGCTGTGGATCCCATGTGTATAACAAACTATCCTCCCCACACAAGCAGGAAAGTTAGGCCGCTGAATAAGAAGCTTGCTGGGGCGCCTGGGTGGCTCAGTCAGTTAAGCGTCTGCCTTCAGCTCAGGTTGTAATCCCAAGGTCCTGGGATGGAGCTCCACGTCAGTCTCCTTGCTCAGCAGGGAGTTGGCTTCTCCCTCGTCATCTGTTTCTCCCCACTGCTTATGCTCTCTCACTCTCTCTCTCTCTCAGATAAGTAAATAAAAGCAGCAGCAGCAGCTTGCCCACAAACTATCCAAGTTCACATATACCTTCCCTGCCCTTGCCCATTTTCTAAATCTGCAAACTCTTCTTGGAAGAAGCCCTAAAATTTATGATTAAAACCCGAGTAAGTCAAGATTATGCTACAGCAATGCCAAGGAGATATTATTATTTTCTGTCTAAAATTCTGGTCTGCTGCCTTCCAGCCACAGCCAACACATGACCTTAAGAAGATTCCACTCTCGAGCACTTGTGCCAACAGAGCCTATTTCATGTCAACTGTGACGAGACTGCACGCTTCTGCCCTAACGGCTCTTAGACGCGACAACGAAAGGCACCTTGATGAATGTGAGCAGTCGTCACTGAATCTGATGATTTCAAGTCTTGGCTCATCTGCTTCCTAGAGCGATTAGTGTTTAAATCTCCAGGTAAAGAACAAAACAAAGACACTCAGCAATAAACCTGTGCTTTACTGGGAACTTGTTTCTCTAACGCTGGGTTGCTGCGAGAGACAAAACTACTCACTACTCACCGAAGGGTCAACCTGGTCATTCGTTACTCCTCGCAGAACGATTCTTAACGGGTGCTTCATAAACGGAGCCAGGCAAAGAAGACTCTCCAGGTAGTAGCCGATGCTGCGAAGGACATTACAGTCATGTTCCACAGACCCACCATACAGGAGGCCAGGCTGGTAATACAAGGTCGTTCCTTGCACCAGAAGAAGAGCCACATTCAACAGAAAAAAACAGAAAAACAAAAAAACACTTAGGTGTCACAAAGGCAACAAAGGCAGTAAATCCCAAGGGGAAAGTCTGACAAGGGCATCCAAGAAGTTCAAAATGCCATTCCTAAGAGCCCACACCTCACTCCAAAAGCTGACTCATTACTGTCAAGCCCCTGTAACAATAATACACTGTGAGTGTAATTTAATAAACAGTAATAAATTAAACCCCTCCCTAAGCATCCGAGTTGCCAAAGTCACAGCAGGGTGCAGAGGACAGATCCTAGCTGGCGCCCTGGGCTTCCAACAGCACCCCTGCCTGCAGGTGTGGGCTTTACAAATGACACGCTGAAACCATCACACCAGCAACCGGCTTCTTCCGGACCCTTGAAATGAGATTTTCCATAAAGCGTACTCCACCAGCAGGATTCCTAGAGAAGGCAAGTACTTGATGGCACTTAAATTCTGTTAATAGGAGCTATTTTAAAAAAAAAGAAAAGAAAAAAGTAGCTATTTTAAGTTAATAGCAACAAATGGAAAGATCTTAAAATGCCTGAATAGCTTTATTGGAAATCCTGTTATTCTTATTCACTCTTTCTCATACTTGTAACATCCACAAAGTTTCTTACTGGGTGTACGTATTAGGGGAAAAAGCAAAGTAAAATATTCTCGATTATTGGGGGATTCATAAACAGGTGGACAAGGGATTGTTGCTGCTCAAAACCTTTTGCCACTGTTTACTGGCATAATTTACCAATAAATTTAACATTAGAGGAAAGAGATCTGGGTTTGGTCACTCACAAGGAAAGCAGTTCTTTGGAGTTATATAAAATTTTAAAATTTGGAGTTTCATTAAAAAAAGAAGAAGAAGACTGTATTATCATAAAAGTCTTCAAATCTGTGCCTACAAATTAACCAAGTGAGAAACTGGTCAGATCATCAGAATAAAGGCTTCTACTCTGGTGGGGCAGGTGGTAATGAGGTAGAAGCAGGATCATGTAAAATGTCTTACTTCCCAATTTAAACTGCAGATATGACCACAAAAGAATTATGAACCCTCTGAATTGGGGCACCTGGGTGGCTCAGTCGTTAAGCATCTGCCATTGGCTCAGGTCACAGTCCCAGAGTCCTGGGATCCAGCCTCATATGGAGGTGGGGTGTTGGGAGGGAGGAGGTCCCTGCTCAGCAGAGAGCCTGCTTTTCCCTCTCCAGGTTCCCCCTTCTTGTGTTCCCTCTCTCGCTGTCTCTGTCAAATAAATAAATAAAATCTTTAAAAATAAAAATTATGGGGAGGCACCTGGGTGGGCTCAGTCATTAACCATCTGCTTTTGGCTCAGGTCATGATCCCAGGGCCCTGGAATGGACCCCTGAGCCAGGTTCCCTGCTCAGCGGAAGCCTGCTTCTCCCTCCCCCACTCCCCCTGCTTATGTTCCCTCTCTCGTTGTCTCTCTGTCAAACAAATAAATAAAATCTTAAAAGAAAATTATGAACCCTCTGAATCACTGATAAAAATTGCTGAAAAAAAAATTTTTGATTTAAAATTTTTTAAAATCTCCAGCAATTTCAAAGTCAGTCAGTCAAGAAACACTCAAGGAATCAGAGGTCACAAAGGGCACCTGAAGTCTAATGCCTGAAACTTGCTCTCCGTAGGGTAGGGCCGAACGCAGCTATGGATGCGTAAGTCTCACGTGATGCAGGGCCTGTATAGCGCCAACGGATGAGAAAATGCACAGTTTCCTTTGTGGACTACCTGTGCTAAGTGGGAGAGTTCATGGACCAGCCCAACAGTGTTTGCATGGTTTCCCACACAAGGTTGAGAAAAGAGTTCCTAAGAGCTAACAAACAGCTACAAACAACCTAAACATTTATCAGTATGAGCAGTCAAATAAATTATCATGCCTCCATACAACCAGAATAGTCTACTAGGCCCACTGGAATATGAGATGGGCCTGCGTGTGCCTGGCAGGGGACATTCTGTGACATGCACGGCAGCGAAGAAGCTGGCTGCGGCGCACCAGGAAGAGCTTGAGCTCCAGAAGCTCCAGAAGCCCATGCAAGCAAAGGCCTGTGACGGAGACCAGAGCACACATCCCAGGCTAGGACCGCGGCTGTCCCTCAGAGGGAACGGTAAAAGAACGAGAAGAGGAACAGGGGAAGGGATCTGCACATCTTTTACATATAATTGTGCTTTTTTTTTTTAAGATTTTTTTTTTCATTTGAGAGAGAGACAATGTGCATGTGGGGGCTAGGCAGGGGGAAGGAGACGTAGAGGGAAAGAATGCCAAGCAGACTGTGTGCTGAGCGTGGAGCCCAACCGCAGGGCTCGATCTCACAACCCCGAGATCATGACCTGAGCAGAAACCAAAAGCCAGATGCTCAACTGACTGAGCCACCTGGGCGCCCTGTGCATATTTATTTTAAAAGGCAAATTAAAGAAATAATAATAATAATTCAGCACATACGACTACCTCACAGAGTATGCTATAAAATTTTATTGGAACAAAATAAATAAACAGACTCTGAAAAATTGTGCATAAATTTTAGGTGTAAAATATTTTTGTTGCTGAAAAGGGGAGGTGCTTATTTGTTGATCTGAATTTCCAGCCTTCTGACTTCAAGTGCACACCCCTTACATTTGGAAATTTCACATACATCTCAGCACAACTGTATCACAGGCAGAAAACTGGTTCTTCGCACCTGAGTATATATATAGTCAAAAGGCATGAGAAGTAGAGGAATATTTTAGTACATGTGGATCCTTTCAGGAACGGAAAAAAGAGAGCTTACCTGTTTGGTTTATTTCAATCCGAGAACCATTAGTTATTTTGTCCAACAGCCTTATGAAGCTGGCTTCAAAGTCTGTAGGGAAAAGAGAAAACGGACCGGCTTCAGGTCAGGTCACCATTTCCAGAGCACATGTGTGATCTAGGAGCTGCGGTGGAAGGTACGTGACTCCCTGCCTCACGCACAGGTTCTTGTCGGGACTGGGGTGGGACCACTGGTCGAGGTAACCAAAGCAGCTGGAAAGCACTGGCTGGCACACATATGCCTGGCAGAACCATTAGGAACAATTCAGCTGTCATATTCCACAACAAACAACAACTCTACCACCAATCTGATGGGGTATTAATTTCAGCAGCCTAACACCCATAACGACCGGCTCTTCTGACCTCAGGGGTGCATGCCAAACAAGGGAGGAATAACAGCATTTTAAAGTCAATTTCTTATTTTTCCAGAATACCTGAGAGGGCAGATGAAATTGGAGGTCACTCATCAGTCTCAGAAGCAGTAAGAGGTCACTGTCTCCCCCACTCAACTCTGTCCCTTCTCCCTCCTGCCACCTTACTCATCTAGAGCTATCTGACCAGTTCAGTTTTTAATTTCGTTACAAAGGTCCTTGAATGTACAGTATTATTACCACCTTCTTTTTAACACATGAAAACTGACTGGAAGAAAAACCACCGCGTGTCAATGAACAGATTTCTCTTCATGGCAGGACTTTATGTGAATTTAATTTTCTTGTTTAAATTCTCATGTACAAATTTGCTTCAATTCCTTTTATAGACAGATTGTTATCCCAAACATAAAAGCTGGTCACTATTTAGAAGGGGGGTTGGGTAGAAAGGGAGGAAAAGGATTTTAAATGCGAACTATGAGAGGAGGAAGAGAGAAGACTCAGGCAGGAGAATATGTCCTGTGGCCTTCCCCTGAGTGGATCTCACAACACACAGACACTCACGCTCACTCCCTCCCCCTCTAGCATCAACCTCTTGCCCGGGAACAAGGGGAGGAAGACCAGCTCTTCTGCACAGAAGGCAGTGCGACCACCTGACGGTTTAGGCAGTTTCCACGCCTGTAATAAACCAGCAGAATGTTTCCCGCGCAGACCGCAGCAGTCACCTGACCTGATCCCACAGGGTGAGCACATTGACTGAGCAATGCTCATCCCCCTGTTCCCTTATTGAACGCTGCCCCACAACCGTCATGGTAGATGCTGCGCTCTGCACAGACAGCACTGGGCCAGCAGTCAGAGAAAATCCAGTAAGTCCTGAAACAAGGAAGAGCGGCTGCTTTCACCAGGGATGCTGTCAGGCTTCCCATACAGACATTCTCTCACCTAATCCTCAAAGCCCCAGGGCAGGGAGTACCGTTCCCATTTCATAGAAGGCTGAGGCCCAAGCATGACACTGGCACCACGACAGAGCTGGGGGCTGAGGCCAAGCCCGTGCTTCGGCAGAGTCCGCGCTCCTAACCAAACCCCGACACCAGTTTGCCGAACTCCATTTAATCTTCCAGCCTCAACCACCTCCTCTAGAAGATCACGGAACCTTTTAACTGCAGGCAGTGATCTACTGCAGGATCCTGCAGACCATTTAAAAGTATATTATTTTTAATGAAATTAGAACAGAATAAACCATGTCAGAATTAACCGTACATAGGGCACTGTTCCTGAAACCTCACTGGGTTTTATAATCCCCTGCGTGTGAACTTGGTTGTGGTGTTACGTAGCATCACAAAAGTTTGAAAATAACTCAACTACAAAACTGTTTCCATGACCTCTTGATACAGAATATTCTGTTAAAAAAAAAAAAAATCGGGTAGGGGGAGGAGTCAAGATGGTAGAGGAGTAGCAGGCTGAGATGGTATCAGGTCGCAGGAGTTCAGCTAGATAGTAATCAAACCATTCCGAACACCAACAAATCCAACAGGAGATCAAAGAGAAGAGGAGCAGCAATTCTAGAAACAGAAAAATCGACCACTTTCTGAAAGGTAGGACCGGCGAAGAAGTGAATCTGAAGTGTCGGGAAGATAGACTGCAGGGTGGAGGGGCCGGCTCCCGGCAAGTGCAGAGCAACGGAGCACAAAATTCAAACATTTAAAAGTCTGCTCCACTGAGGGACATCACTCCAGGGCCTAAGCGGGGGTGGAGCCCTTACGGGGACAGCATGGTTTCAGGTCCCGTGGGGTCACAGAAGGATCGGGGGTGTCTGAGTGTCGCAGAGCTCGCAGGTTTTAGAGCAGGGAAGCCGGCTACAGAGACGGAGCCGAGGAGTGAGCTCTCAGCTCGGGGTTACCTTAAACTGAGATCCCCAGCACAGTGGGGGCCACTGCTCTTTGAGCAGGGACCCCACAAGTGGCAGATCTGGGGAGACACCCTCCCCCCTGGAAGTGCAGAGCAGCAGGAATCTGCTGGTTTCGGAGACCCCAAACAGGGCTGTATGCCAGAGACAGAAACGCTCAGGCACAGGTGGCGTGAGTCGGAGTGCTGCCGGAGACCAGGGAGACGGGCACTGACAGCTTTTCTCCAGGGGCGCACCGAGTAGCAGGGCCCCGAGCTCTCGGCTCCTACCAACAGTGGGAGGCCACCATTTTCACTCCGGTCCTCCAGAGCTGGACAGAAAGTGACAAAAGCTCCTGAGAACCCAGCAGATTACTTAGCCTGGCCCCTGGCAAGGGTGGTACAATTCTGTCTTGGGCAAAGACACTTGAGAATCACTACAACTGGCCCTTCCCCCAAAAGATCAGCAAGAACATCCAGCCAAGCCCAAGCTCACTGATCAAGGAGAACATCTAAATTCCAGAGGAGGAGAAAGCAAAGCATCAAATTCATGGCTTTCTCCCCATGATTTTTTAGTCTTGCAAAGTTAATTAAATCTTTTTAATTTTATTTTTTTCTTATACTAATTTTTTTAACTTTTACTCTTTCCTCTTTTAACGTTTTTTAACTAGTTTATCTTAACAATACTTTTCTTAAAAAAATATTTTTGAACCTTTATTATTATAGTCCTATTTTATCCTTCATTGTATCTAACTTAATTTTTTGTATACATATAAGGTTTTTTCTTCTAAAAACTTTTGGGAGGGCACCTGGGTGGCTCAGTTGGTTGAGCAACTGCCTTCAGGTCAGGTCATATTCTGCGAGTCCCGGGATCAAGTCCCACATTGGGCTCCCAGGTCCATAGGGAGTCTGCTTCTCCCTCTGACATTCTCCACTCTCATGCTCTTTCTCTCTCTCAAATACATAAATAAAATCTAGAAAAAAAATTTTTTAAACTTTTAGGATACAACTTCCTCTAATAGATCAAAATATACTCTAAATCTAGCACAGGGCTTTGTTCTACTCTCCAGCCTGAGCAAATTCTCTCCACTATCTTTTTTATTCTTTTCCCAACCAACTTATCAACTCCTTTTTTAGGATTTTTAAAAATTTTCATCTTTATAGTCATATTCCATCCCTTCATCGTGTTTACCCTTATTTTGTATATATATGTAACTTTTTCTTTCCTTAAAATTTTGGGCGGTAGTTTCTTCTAAGAGACCAAATACACCCAAAATCAAGTGGGTGGCTCTGTTCTATTCACCAGTCTAATTTATGTGTTTTCTTTAAAAAAAAAAAAAAAAAATTGGGGGGGGACTTCTTTTTACCCCTATTTTCTCCCAACAATCTGGGGTTTCTTCTGATTTGGTTAATGCACATTTTTCTGGGTTCCTTGCCATCCTTTTAGTATTTTATTCTCTCGTTCATATATTCTTACCTGGATAAAATGACAAGGCAGAAAAACTCACCACAAAAGAAAGAACAAGATGCAGTAGCAAAGGCTAGGGACCTAATCGATAATATCAGATCTAGAGTTCAGAATGATGATTCTCAAGGTGCTAGCTGGGCTCAAAAAAGGCATGGAAGATATTAGAGAAACCCTATCTGGAGAAATAAAAGCCCTTTCTGGAGAATAAAAGAACTAAAATCTAACAAAGCTGAAATCAAAATTATTAATGAGGTGCAATAAAAAATGGATGCTCTTACTGCTAGGATAAACAAGGCAGAAGAGAGAATTAGTGATATAGAAGACCAAATGACAGAGAATAAAGAAGCTGAGCAAAAGAGAGACAAACAACTACTGGACCACGAGGGGAGAACTCCAGAGATAAGTGACACCATAAAATGAAACAATATTAGAATCAGAAGAAGAGGAGGAAGAAGGTATATTGGAGCGAATTATTGTAGAGAATTACCCTAATATGGCAAAGGGAATGAGCATCAAAATCCAGGAGGCACAGAAAACCCCCCTCAAAATCAATAAAAATAGGTCCTCATCCTGTCATCTAATAGTAAAACTCACAAGTCTTAGTGACAAAGAGAAAATCCTGAAAGCAGCCTGGGACAAGAAGTCTGTAACATACAATGGTAAAAATATTAAATTGGCAGCAGACATCCACAGAGACCTGGCAGGCCAGAAAGAGCTGGCATGATATATTCAGAGCACTAAATGAAAAAACATGCAGCCAAGAATACTATATCCAGCTCGGCTGTCATTGAAAATAGAAGGAGAGATAAAAAGCTTCCAGGACAAACCAGCCCTAAAGGAAATATTGAAAGGGTCTTCTAGGCAAAGAGAGAGCCTAAAAGTAGTAGACCAAAAAGGAACAGAGACAATATACAGTAACAGTCACCTTACAGGCAATACAATGGCACTAAATTCATATCTCTCAACAGTTACCCTG
>NW_019154117.1:5527144-5572274 GCF_002288905.1 Enhydra lutris kenyoni
TACCACCTCACACCAGTCAGAATGGCTAAAATTAACAAGTCAGGAAACGACAGATGCTGGCGACGATGCGGAGAAAGGGGAATCCTCCTACACTGTTGGTGGGAATGCAAGCTGGTGCATCCACTCTGGAAAACAGTATGGAGGTTCCTCAAAAAGTTGAAAATAGAGCTATCCTACGTACGACCCAGTAATCACACTACTGGGTTATTTACCCTAAAGATACAAATGTAGTGATCCGAAGGGGCACATGCACCCGAATGTTTATAGCAGCAATGTCCATAATAGCCAAACTATGGGAAGAACCTAGATGACCATCAACAGATGAATGGATAAAGAAGATGTGTTGTGTATATATACAGTGGAATACTATGCAGCTATCGAAAGAAATGAAATTTTGCCATTTGCAGTGACGTGGATAGAACTAGAAGGTATTATGCTGAGCAAAATAAGTCCATCAGAGAGATAATTATCGTATTATCTTCCTGATATGAGGAATTTGAGAGGCAACATGGGGGGTTTGGGCGGTAGGGAAGGAAGAAATGAAACAAGATGCGATCGGGAGGGAGACAAACCATAAGAGACTCTTGATCTCAGGATACAAACTGAAGGTTGCTGGGGGAAGGGGGCTAAGGAAAGGGTGGCTGGGTTACAGACATTGGGGAGGGTATGTGCTATGGTGAGTGCTGTGAAGTGTGTAAACCTGGCGATTCAAAGACCTGTATCCCTGCGGCTAATAATACATCATATGTTAATTAAAAAATAAAAAATTTTTAAAAAATCAGGCATGATCCAGACCACAGTGCCACTTTCCACCTATCTTTCTAGCAAATGCAATGGGCTCTGCACAGAAAAAGGAAAACTCTCGATTTGCTCAAGCTTTTGAAGTGGCTAAAGGGAGAGAGGAACAGACATTTATGAATAAAGTCGATGATTAAACTCCCTATCTTTTACATTTTAGGAAAGAAACAAAACAAAACAAAACAAAACAAAAAGAAGGAATCTTAGAATTTTTTTTCTTCTGCAATCCACAGGGGCACTTAAGCATGAACACAGTTAGTTAAAAATGCCCAGCAGAGGAATACAGCAGGAACGGAATGGACACATTAAGAGAACTCCAGGCTGGACCATCCCCTGGTCACAGCAAAGGCTGATTCAGAAGCAGGACTTCAAAGAACCAACCAGAGCTAGTTCCAGAATCCTGGCAACAGTGAAGACACAGCTCCATCACGTGGTATGAAAAAGATTTCAAATTCACCTAATGATATAGTAAGACTGATGACCTCAAACTTCATTAAGACAAGAGGTGTGGATTCCTTACCCCTTCACTTCCTACACATCCTCTTGGACTCTTCCTCCTCAAGACCACTCTTGGGGATACAGAAGGTCAGATTATCTAAAAACGCCAGGGGAAAACATCCAAAACCAGGCACAATTTTACTGCACTATTGAAGAATACATAATTGGGTCATAAAGCTATAAAGACAATCAACACAAATACTGTACTGGTCAGGAAAGTGGCTACCAGCAGGGGCAGAGGAGGGAGTCATAGCCAGAGGAGGCCCTGTAGGTACAAGAGTGTTCTACTTCCTGACTCGGATGGGGTCACACAGGTGTTCATTTTATAATCTTTTAAGCACTACTTTTATGTTTCATGCATTTTTTATGTTACTGTATTTATCATGTTTTAGCAGTTTATACTATTAGGCCCTTCAATCTGAGAATTCCTTAAAGACTGCCTCCTTAAATGTCTAATGCACTTTCCTCCATAGCCTCCCAAGAAGTAAGCTCATCCCTTCTGTAACTCTGTAACACAACACCTGACCCATTCCTCACTAAGAAAGGCAAACTATGTCTCAAACAAGGGCAGTGAAGGAAAGAATACAAGCTAAAGACCTACACTTTTTTTTTTATTTTTAAAGATTTTATTTATTTATTTATTTGACAGAGACACAGCAGGAGAAGGAAACACAAGCAGGGGGAGTGGGAGAGGGAGAAGCAGGCTTCCCGCTGGGCAGGGAGCCCGATGTGGGGCTCCATCTCAGGACCCTGGGATCATGACCTGAGCCGAAGGCAGACACTTAATGAATGAGCTACCCAGGCGCCCCAAGACCTACACTTTTAATCAAGGAGCAAATCTCAATCAATACATTTTTAGCTTCAAAGTATCATAACAATTTCAGTATCTAGAAACAATAAGTGTGCTAAAATAAATTTCTAATATTATATACATGTCACATATAAATGTTAGATGTACAGATATTGGATATACATCAGAACAATTTGTAGCCTTAAAATTAATGAGGAGAATTCTTATATACTGATATAAGTCACCTCCATGATATGTTGAGTGAAATTAAAAAGAAAAATGTGCATATGTATTTTTTTTTTTTAAGGATTTTATTCATTTGAGAGTAAGAGAGCAAGCAAAAGCGGCGGGAGGGGCAGAGGGAGAAGCAGACTCCCTGGTTAGTGGGGTGCACGATGTGGGGCTTGATCCTGGGACTCCGGGATCATGACCTGAGCCAAAGGCAGACGCTTAACTAGCTAACCAACTTAGACACCCAGGCGCCCCTGTATTTGCTTGTTTGTGGAAAAAAGATCCCTGAGAAGAAACTCAAACTAGTAACACTGACTGCTTCATGGGAAAGGGAGGATGGGAAAGAGAAAGAGACACAATTCGTAAACCCTTTTTGTTCCCTCTGATTTTCACACCATGTGTGTTTTTTTAAAATACACAAAATTTGTATTAGAAAAAATACAAATAAAGGCACTGTAACACAATTTAAATAGCAAAAAAACTGCTCTCATTAAATAGCCTGTGAAAGATCCTTAGGATACCATAAAGACATTAAAAATATTTTAAAATAGGGGCACCTGGGTGCTAAGCGTCTGCCTTCGGCTCAGGTCATGATCCCAGGGTTCCGGGATGGAGCCCTGCATAGGGCTCCCTGCTCCTCCCTCTCCCACTGCTTGTGTTCCCTCTCTCGCTGTGTCTCTCTCTGTCAAATAAAAAAAATCTTTTTTAAAAATTTAAATAATTATTTAATTACATGAGGAAATGCTCATATTAAGGAAAAAATTTAAAATGTACACAATGAGGGACGCCTGGGTGGCTCAGTTGGTTAAGCAGCTGCCTTCGGCTCAGGTCATGATCCCAGCGTCCTGGGATCGAGTCCCACATCGGGCTCCTTGCTCGTCAGGGAACCTGCTTCTCCCTCTGCCTCTGCCTGCCATTCTGTCTGCCTGTGCTCGCTCTCTCTCCCTCTCTCTCTGACAAATAAATAAATAAAATCTTTAAAAAAAAAAATAAAAAATAAAATGTACACAATGAGATTTTAATTTCTTTAGAGATGTACCTAAGAAATAAGACAAATAGAAATAGAAGGGAACTTTCTCATTGATGAAAGCATCTGGAAAAAAACAAAATAAAAAACAACATAGAGCTAACATTACACTTAGCACCAAAACACTGGACACTTTCTCCCTAAAAGAAGGAACAAGGCCAGGCAGTTTGCTCTCGTTGCATACTTAGCATGGTGCTAGAAGCTCTAGACAATGTGTCAAGGAGAAGGGAATACAAGATATAAAGTTTGGAAAGAAGAAATAATACTATTCCTTTTTACAGATGATGTGATTGATTATCTACATAGAGAATCCCAAAGAATGTACAAAAAGACACCTAGAGCTAATAAGTATATTCAGCATAGGTAGAGGATAAACATGTTAAAAATGAACTGTACTTCTATATACTAGCATTGGAGACTGACATTAAAAATACTATACCACTGGGGCGCCTGGGTGGCTCAGTGGGTTAAGCCTCTGCCTTCGGCTCAGGTCATGATCTCAGGGTCCTGGGATCGAGCCCCACATCAGGCTCTCTGCTCAGCGAGGAGCCTGCTTCCTCCTCTCTCTGTCTCTGCCTGCCTCTCTGCCTACTTGTGATCTCTGTCTGTCAAATAAATAAAATCTTAAAAAAAAAAAAAACTATACCACTGACAATTGCTAGAAAAAGTAAAATATTTACGTGTAAATCTAACAAAGTGTTTACGGGACTTGTATGCTGGAAACTACACAAATCTGGTGAAAGAAAGTAAAGAAGATCCAAATAAATGGAGATATATACTATGTTTATGGCTTAGAGGACTCAGTAAAGATGACAATTCTCCCCAAATTGACATATAGGTTTAAAACAGTTCCTGTCAAAATCTTAGGAATTTTTGTGTCGATAAAGACAAGATTATTCTAAAATTTATACAGAAAGGCAAAGTAATCAGAACAGCTAAAACAATCACGAAAAGTAAGAATAAAGCTGAAGGTATCAGTCTACACAATTATAGGTACAATAATCAAGTCTGTGGTACTGGCAAGGGGACAAACATATGGATCAGGGGAACCAAAGAAAGGTCCCAGAAAGAGACCCACACAAATGCGCCCAACTGATTTTTTACAAAGGTACAAAAGCAATTTGATGGAAGAAATGGCCTTTCAAGAAATGGTGCTGGAGCAGTTATACAAAGTCAAATGTGAAACTATAACACCTTCAGAAAACAACACTGAAAATCTTCAAAATCTAAAACTAGGCAAAGAGATCTTAGACTCAACACCAAAATCACAAGCCATAAGAGACAAATTTGATAAATTATATTTCATTAAAAGTATAATCTTTTGCTCTGCAAAAGACCAAGTTAAGGGAACGACAAGACTGGGGGCGCCTGGCTGGCTCAGCTGGTAGAGCAGGTGACTCTTGATTTCAGAGTCATGAGTTCAAGCCCCATGTTGGGCCTGGAGCTTACTTTAAAAAGAGAGAGAGAGAGAGAACACAAAAAGACAAGCTTTAGTGCGGGATACAATATCAGCCATCCACATGTCTGACACGTAAGGACCGGAACACATAAAGAACTCTCAAAACTTAAGCTTAAAAACAATCCTAGTAGTCAATGATCAAAAGATGTCAGAGGAAGTGGTGCTGATGGTAAAGAGGCAGAGGGAAGGATGTTGGCCTTCATCAGCCATTAGGAATATGCAAATTAAACAAGACAGTACAAGCAGGACAGCTAAAACTAGAAACCCTGAGCACGGCGGTCGGAGGGCACGAGGAGCAGCCCAGGCGTAGCACAAAGCACAGAGGCTGCAAGCCCCAAGGAGGCACCCCCCAGCCTGGGACGGGTCCTCCGTGGAGTCCTTCCTCCTGCCTCTCAACATGAACATCCTACTCGGGACTCCTCGGGCTCCTGCAGTGACTCCTCCGGTGACAGCCACCTGCTGCAGCCTAAGGCCTGCATCCCCCAGTTGTGGCTTGTCTACGCTTCCTGCGCCCCCGGCCACCCTGCATGGAGGCCTGGGTCAGGCCCAGGCTGCCGTGGGCACCATCCCGGCATGGTCCCCGCCCCCAGCGGTGCAGGTGCCCATGCGGCAGCTGCCTTGTCTGGCCTGCAGCTCCTTGCAGCATCCCAGGTGTGTGAGGAATGCCACTCAGAGCACAGTGGGCCATGGGCTCTGTCCTCTCCTGGGGGGACAGGAGGGCACTCCTGAGTTTCCTGTTCCTCCTCTGAACCCAGGCCATACTCAACCAGTGTTCTGGTGGTAGTTCACCGCCTCCTCCCTCCTCATTCTGAAGGCCGTCAGTGGCCTTCACATTGTTAGCATCCCCAACCCCTGGCAACAACCAAGGAAATTTTAGCCCGTCCCCCCAAATCGGAGAACATCACGTTCTGCAAGAAAGTGTTATCAAGATGGGGCTTTTCCAAAATGTGACATCTGGGGGGACAGGGGTGGGACGGTAACCTTGAGCTGCTGTCTGTTAGCCAATACCCTTGGGACTCATCCAGAAACAGCCCCGCAGACTCTGCAGCTGGTCGGCAGGGCCAGAGGCCAGGAGGATGCCTCAGTGCCACCAGCTGCACAGGCTTAGCCAAGTTATTAAAATGTTGATTTTAGAAAAAGTAACACATTTTAAAGCCCGTAGGGAAAAAAAAGTGACACTACCAAATGTTGGCAAGGGTGTAGAGAACCTGAATCACTTACACATTGCTGGTGGGAATATAAAATAGTAAGGCCACACTGGAAAACACTTCGGCAGTTTCCTTAGTATTCAAACTCCATATAGCCCAGCGCCTATACTCTTGGGCATTTATCCCAAGGAAAGACTTATGTTCACATAAAAACCTGTACACAAATGTTTACAGCAGCTTTATTCATAATGGCAAAAAAAAAAAAAAAAAAAAAAAAAAAAAAAACAAGATTTTTTTTAAAAGGAAAAAAAAAAAAAAAAAAAAAAAGGAAACAATCCAGATGTCTTTCAACAGGTGAATGGTTAAAAAAAACTGTAATACTTTCATACCATAGGATACTATTCAGCAATAAAAAGGAAAAAACCTGAGAAAAACTGAGATCTTCAGAAGATCATGCTGAATGAAAAACATCCACTGCAAAAAGTTACTTACTATATGATTCCACTTACATTCTTCAAGTGACAAAATTATAGGAATGGAGAACAGATTAGTGATTGCCAAGGGTTAAGGAGCTGATGGTGTGAGGAAGACAATGGTGTGGCTGAGAAAGGGCAAACTGAGGAAGACTCATGGTAACGGAGGCTCATACCTTCACTCTCATCCGTGTCCATTTCCTGGCTGTGACATTCTACTACAGTTTTTCCAGAAGTTCCATGGGGAGGAGGGGATTGTGTGAAGTGTGTAGACAGGCTTTCTCAGTATTATTTATTACAATTTCATGTGAATCCACAACTATCTCAAAATTAAAAGCTTACTTAAAAAAAAAAAAAAGACGGTGCACGGTTCCATCTGGAATAGTATTTTATAGCTTCCAAGCAACAGCAGATCTGAAGGCAGACAATTAGGATTCCTGGCATCTGTCTTTCAAAGAGGAGTATCTCATTTGGGGTACCCAATAATCAACATATGATAGCAAACTAACAGTCAACAGAGGCACAAAAGGGCTGGTTCCCAATCCACGAGACAATATTCAATCAACTATCCTTGATAGAGTCATCAGGCTTCCCCAAATCTAGTTACTGATCAGTAACTCTGAGTCTCAGGCCAGATTACAGGTGCATCCATGCAGTATAGTAAGAAATGCATTTGGCCCTTGTCCCCGATTTCTGGCACAGAGCTCCTAAAATCCTTGGAAGTTCCAAAATAATAGGAGGGTTCTGCTAAAATTTATTCCTAAGAAGCCCCTTTCAATTACACTGGAATTTATGCTGATGAGGTGACGTCGGATGGGGTCCCTACACAACGTCAGGATGGGGCTAGTCACAAGAAACACCAAGTCATTAGCGGGCTGCTGACCGGGGAAGGGAAGGAGGCTGCCTGGAGATTAAACCCTATTAAAACTCTTGCACAAGGAGAGAACTTCCAGGCGGGTGAATGAACACACGCGTGGGAAGGGTGGTGCACGCCCTGGTTCCAGAGGGCAGAAGCTTCTGCGTCCGGACGCTGCAGGACCTGGCCCTATATACCTCTGAGTGTGTTCAACTGTGCCCTCTGTAATATCCTTTACAATAAACTGGTGAATACAGGGTTTCCCTGAGCTTTGTGAGTCATTCTAGCAAATTAGCAGACCAGAGGAGGAGATGGTGGGAACTCCCGATTTATATAACCAGTGGGTCAGAAGTACAAGAGGCCTGAACTTGCAACTGGGATTTGTCCGAAGCGGGCAGCAGTCTTGTGGGACTGAGCCCTTACCCAGTGGGATCTGCAGTCTCTCCATGTAGACAGCGTCAGAATGGAGTTCAGTCTGTAGTACACCCGGCCGGATCTCGCTGAGAAATGGAGAACTGCTCTGTAGGGGGAAAAAAATCCCACACATCTGGGGTCACAGGTGTTGAGAGTAGAGGAGAAAGTTTTCCCTTACAATTCTCCCTCTAGAAGATGCAATTTATGAACAGCTAGATTTAGCCCCAAAACAGCACATCAGTTCACCAAAAGATATTTTCCTTTCAAAGGACTTCTACGTAGCATTTCCGCCACACATTTTAAGGAATTCTTTCGATTAAAACTCCATTTACCCCACCCTTTTCAGAATCTCATCCGCTAAAACCATGTGCGGCACTCCCGTGGGCCCACATAACCCCTCTCTCCAATTTCACAGGGGAAGACAGTGAGGCTTGGTCACCAGATTGGCTCAGGGATGGGCAAGAGCGTTCCAACCGCCGAACCAGTGCTCCTGCCCAAGTCCATCTTTCCCTAGTCCCACTTTAAACAATTACCCTCATGGAATTCTTTCCATGTGGACCTCACCTTACTCATGAACTGTGAACTCAAACTAACCCTGCAAGACACAATCCGCAGGAAATCCAGAGACAGGGGCGCTGCAGACAGCTGCTTTCCGGTATGACGAGGAACAGCCAAGTCTATTGCGCAGTTAAATGGAAGAACAAGCCCTCCGAGTGGGAGCTGGCTGCAGCCTCCTTCCGGCTCCCCCAGCTACCTCACCTGACTATGCCTTGGCTTTCTACCTGCAGGAACGCACAAGCAAAACAAAATATTTACTTCCTCCTCATGAACAGCAAGAGTAGAATGAAACATAATTGTTTGTGCTTCTCAGAATGAAGCAGAAACCACACATGTGGTTGTGTAATTAGTAAAAACCATTCTAGGATCATCTTTCTTACGGGTTCAAAATCTTCTCATTGCATACAATTGCTCTGCACTGGAAGGAGGCAGTTTTACTTAAGAGACCGGCTTGTTTGCCTGAAGTCACAGAGCGTGACTTGTGTCTCATCCCCTTCTGAATCCCTGTGCAGCTTTCTTGGTCCATATACTATTCCCAACCACTACAGATAGGGGGAAAGAAAAGAAAACGCATAATAATTAAGTCTCATATGCCGGGGGTTTCAATATCCATGCTGTCGACGTTCTGGGCAGTAGTCTTTGTGCAAGGGAGTTGTCTGGTGCACTACAGGATGTTTAATGGTAACCCTGGGCTCTACCCACAAGATGCCAGGAGCAGCCTTCCAGTTGTAACAACCAAAAATATCTCCAAAAACCGCCAAATGTCCCTGTGGGGAGCAGAACTGCCCTGGTTGAAAACCACTACGTTATACATAATACACACAAACATTTGGAAGACAAAATCACCCAAAAGGAAAACTTTAGACTGAAAAGAGAAGACAAAAAGAAAGCATAATTCTCTTTAAATATGTGAGGTTTCCATATAAAAGCAGGAACCGGGGCGCCTGTGTGGCTCAATCAGTTAAGCATCTGCCTTCAGCTCAGGTCATGATTCCAGAGTCCTAGGATCGAGTCCTGCATCAGGCTCCTTGTTCAGTGGGGAGCCTGCTTCTCTCTCTGCCTACTCTGCCTGCTGCTTCCCCTGCTTGTGCTCTCTCTCTCTGAGAAATAAATAAAATCTAAAAAAAAAAAAAAGTTAAAATAATAATAAAACCAGTTAATAACATTATTTTAAAAAGATTTATTTATTTATTATATGAGAGAGAGAGACAGTGCACAAGGAGGGCAGGGGAGGGAGAAAACTCCCTGCTGAGCGCAGAGCCTGCTGAGGACTCAATCTCAGAACCCTGAGATCATGACCTGAGCCGAAAGCAAGAGTCGAACATTTAACCAAATAGTTCACCCAGGCACTCCAAAATCAGCTAACATTTGTATTTCCCGCAAGCCCACCACTGTTCTGTGTACTTTAAGTATTATATCATTCAATCTTTACAATAACCCAGTGAAGTTGGTAATGTTGTCCTAACTTTATAGACAAAAACAAACAAACAAAAAAAAAAAACCCCAAAAAACAAAAAACTGAGGCTCAGAAATGTTAAAGAATATGCCCAAGGTCCAAGAGCTAATAGCAAAAGCAGAACCAAGACTCAAACCAAGGTCTAACTCTGAGACCAAGCTTGGAACCACCAAGCTACTACAACCACAACAAATTAAGGATTTTACCTCAACGTAATAAATAAAGAACTCTTTGACTCACAAGCTGTTCCTTTCAGCAACAGTCCACCATGGTATCTGTCCAGACCACAAGCAGACCCAGAAAGTCTTCCTTCCTAATCCCCGGGAAGCCTCTGCCCTAAGTCCCTGGAGTCCCTCTGCAACATTCAGCTCTTCCTACTTGACGCTACTCAAGCTACTCTCTCAAGCACTTCCTACTCAGCTCCTCCAGAAGTGGGGCAACCCGCTTCTCATGCTTACAGTCCCACAAAGGCTTGCACAAACTGGGGTTCAGTAACCTTTTCTGAACCACTGCCCCTGAGGCAAAAGGCCTCCACAACCCCCACCCTCCAGATCCCACACCAGGAGGAATGATTAAGCAAGCACCTTGGAGAGATGCAATTTTTATACTTAAGCTGAAGATTCTATTGGATATGCTCCGAGTTTTTTCCAATTCTCAGAATCTGAGTCAGAAAGGGAGAGATGACTGGCGGCACACCCCCCTGGCTACACCTTCAAACAAACTACCAAGGACTCGCTTGACTATGACCACATACCATGTAGCAGGGGCCACATGGATTTATACACATAAACATGTATGTGTGTTTATGTATATGTGTACTTACGCATACATGCATGTATAACTATGAGTGCATATATATGCATACAAATATCTGTTTGCTCTTGAAGAAATTTTTTTTTTAAGATTTCATTTGTCAGAGAGAGAGAGAGAGCACACAAGCAGGAGGAGGAGCGGCTCCCTCCCTAAGCAGGGAGCCTACTGCGGGACTCGATCCCAGGACCCTGGGATCATGACCCAAGCCAAAGGGAGACGCTTAACCCTCTGAGCCACCCAGGCCGCCCTCTTGAAGAAATTAAGTGAACACCTACAAGATTTCTAAGGACTTGAAACCAGCACAAGAAGATCTAAATCAGGAGCCTCTGTTTTTTCCCCCTTGATGTATTAATTTTTTTCCCCTTGATGTAATGCTTCACCTAGTGCTCCCCATAAAATACCAACACAATCTGCCAACGAGCACGACGTCCCCCAAGCAGTGGAGCCTGGCATCCTTTCAGGAAGTGCCAAGCAGCCAAGCCCTCTTGGAAGAAATGAGAGTTTGCGTGTGTGGCAGTGAAGAGATGTTCACCAACAGTGGACGGCAGGGGCGGCGGGGGGGGGGTGCTGAAGCATCCTTCAGAACACTAAATATTAGTCTGCAGACCACCTTCAAAAGACAAACGCTAAATTGTATCTTACAAGCACTAAATTTCCCACAGAAATCCCAGGTTTCCAGGCCAAAGTACTTATATTGCTTTTAAAAAAAAACAAACAACCAAAAAAACCTATGCCCAGGGGCACCTGAGTGGCTCAGCGGGTTAAAGCCTCCGCCTTCTGCTCAGGTCATGATCCCAGGGTCCTGGGATCGAGACCCGAGTCGGGCTCTCTGCTCAGCAGGGAGCCTGCTTCCCCCTCTCTCTCTGCCTGCCTCTCTGCCTGCTTGTGATCTCTGTCTGTCACATAAAAAATAAATAAATAGATCTTTAAAAAAACAAAACCAGGGACGCCTGGGTGGCTCAGTTGGTTAAGCAGCTGCCTTCGGCTCAGGTCATGATCCCAGCGTCCTGGGATCGAGTCCCACATCGGGCTCCTTGCTCAGCAGGGAGCCTGCTTCTCCCTCTGCCTCTGCCTGCCATTCTGTCTGCCTGTGCTTGCTCTCTCTCCGTCTCTCTCTCTCTCTGACAAATAAATAAATAAAATCTTTAAAAAAAAAAAAAAAAAAAAAACAAAACCAAAAACCAAAAACCGATGCCCACCGTTCACAGAGGTAGAAGCCTGTCTTAACCATATCTAGCTAATGGCAAATTCTCTACAGTAAACTGGAGGTGAAGCGGCGAGGTGGATGAGAATGCCATAGAGCTGAGCAATCAAGCAACTGCTTTGCCCAAGCCAGTTCAGAATAAGGACTATGTGGAGGGCACCCGGCAGACACCGTGCCAGGTGTCCCTCCTTACCTTCCTCAGTGTTTCTGAGAGGTAGGGAGAAGAATCCTGCACCAACACAAGCCCTCCCCACGGTCACCAAGTATGGAGGGTCTTTCTTTCCTAACGGGCTATCTCCATCAATGACATAGCATTTTCCCTTCATGGGCAACCAATCACCATTCAAGAGAGGCTGAGATGTAACCCTCCAGAACATGCATTCAGACAGATGACGAAATGGGCCGGCCACCTAGCACAGAACTCGGGGCCAAAGTAAACACTTCAACAGGACCGACAAAGCTTCCAAGACCAACCACAAACCCTCTCCTTCCATTTGCAGGTAGGTTTTTCCTTATTTGCTTCGAGTGAATCTCCCAATTTGGGATAACCAGACAGAAGCTTCCGAATGCATGCGTCTTCTTTCAGGGGGCCAGTTTAAAACCGGCACCACTTAACTCCATGTGAGTTTAAACAGGGCCTATTTTTCCATCGATCCGCCTTTGGGGGAAAGCTTGAAAAGCTGTAGTTCAACGCGTGTCACCAAATGTGACTAAAGTCAAGGCAATTAGACCTATGATTTAAAGAAAAAAACAAACCCATCACAAAGCTTCTGTCCTGCGCACATCCCAATTACGGCTAAAAACAAACAAAGAATTTTTATTCTTTTTTTCTTTAAAAAAAAGGTGTGCAGGCAGCTGAGAAATCACGGGGACAGAGACAGCCGATGTCCGAGGGGGCAACGGCTTCTGAGATGTGTTTTGGGACAGGGCACGGAACCAACCAGTGGTACTTTTCTCTCCAATTCTCTCTCCATCTTCTATCTGCCCAATCGCCACATTCCGGTCCAGCAAAGTGCCTTTATCCTTTGAGAGGCTCGCGGCGTGAGCATGAGGGACTGAAGGCAGGCGAGGGGGAGATGCCCGGGATTTGTTGCAACACGTAGCGCTGGAAAACGTGTAGCTGTTTACTAGCGGCGCCCGGGCGACGCCAGCGCAGCGCGCAGTAGAGCACACTCCTCGGGCCCGACCCCGCCTCCCCCCCTCAGCCCCGGGCGCGCTCGGGCGTGGGGGCGACGCAGCGCTCGGCCTCCCCGACGCGCCCGCGGGACGCGCAGGCTCCCCGCGCACCGCCCCCAGGGCATCGGCGCCGCACTCCCGCGGCCCCCGCGGCCCCCGCGCCCACCCCGCGCACTGCCCGCCCCGAGTTACCTCGGAGGCCTGGGTTGTCGTCTCTGGCCCGAATCTTTCGGATTTTGACGGGGCGCCCACTCAGGGTGGACAGGACCAGTCGCTGGCGCAAGAAGTTGCAGCCCGCGTAGCTGAGGCAGTGCGCCTGGGTCGCCATGTGCGCGCCCTCCGCAAAGGCGCGGGCGGCCGGGGCGCGGCGACTTCGGACGGGCGCGGGGGTCGCGACCCCGGCGGCGGCGGCGACAGCGGCGGTGGTGACCCGGGCTCTCTACCGTAGCCCCGCAGTCCCCGGCGCGTCCACGTGGTTTGGAACAGGAAGACGGAGAGACGAGACACCGGGTCAGAGGGGAGAGGGGCGGAGTCGGTAGCGGTCTCCGCGCCTCCCTACCCGACCGGGGACGGCTCCCGCGCTAGGTCTCGCCGCTATTGGTCCGCGCAGGATCAGGGCGGTGCCCGTGAGATGTAGTCATTGGCTCGCGCTGGAGCTGGGCGGTGCCCGGGCCGCGCTGCCATTGGCCCGCGCTGGAGTGGGGCGGTGCTTGGGCCCCGGCAACAGCGCGCGGCTGGAGGGAGCGCGTGCTGGGGCAGCTCATTAGCCAAGCGCGGGAGCTCCCCTTCCCTCATAGTCTCTGTGCGTTCTCTCCACGCGTGGGGCCCGAGGGGGCGACGGGCTGGGGTTGGTGCCCACTACAGGCGCGGTACTTAGCCTCAGTACTTACGGCAAACCCTGGATGTACCTAGTATTATCTCCCCCGCCTTTTTTCTGCTGGAGAAGATGGGATTAGCGCGTTATCCTGTTGCGGACTCTGTGCTGAGCGCGCAGCCGGCGCGGTCCCCTCGCTCCCAGCTGCAGCCCCGTGATGTGCACCCATTCCCGCCTTACACGGGAGGAAAGACGCGAGGAACATTGCACAGGTGGCGTGGCCCTATGCATGGGGACCGGAGTCTTGCGATACCAGGCCATTGCTTACTTTATTATGAGACACCAAGATGTGCCCCTTTCACATCGGTCTCTTTATGTGCACAACGCTTCCGCCAAATCAGTTTCTCCCATCCCGCCTCAAAACGGATAGTTAATAACAAAACACACACACACACACACACACACACACACACAGATTCTGCTTTTGCCTCTTTGCTGTCTTTTAATCCTGCATACCAGAATCTTACCAAAGATTGGACTATATCACTCCTCTGCTCAAAACCTTCAGAGAGGGGCGCCTGGGTGGCTCAGGCAATAAGCATCTGCCTTCTTCTCAGGTCATGATCCCAGAGTCGTGGGATCGAGACCCACATCAGGCTCCCTGCTCAGCGGGAAGCCTGCTTCTCCCTCTCCCACTTCCCCTGCTTGTGTTCCTTCTCTCTGTCTCTCTCTCTGTCAAACAAATAAATAAAATCTTAAAAACAAAACCAAAAACCTTCAGAGATGCACTGACATCTATCAAATGACTGCAAACTTAAGAATCCAATATCGTAACAACCTGGGTTTGCAACCGTTCTTGGATAATGTCACCAGATCGTGAGTTCCAGAACATTTGCAGGGTAAGGGGCAGTGATCTGCAAGGGTTGGAGCTTGAGTAAGATTAGTCAAGGTGTGTGGGGCACCTGGGTGGCTCAACTAGTTGAGCGTCTGCCTTCAGCTCAGGTCATGATCCCAGGGTACTGGGATCCAGTCCCACATGGTGCTCCTTGCTCTACAGGGAGCCTGCTTCTCCCTCTACCTGCAGCTCCCCCTGCTTGTGCTCTCTCTCTCTCTCTCTTTCTCCCTGACAAATAAGCAAATAAAAATTAAAAAAAAAAAAAAAAAAAAGACTAGCCAAGGTAGCAAGCCTTGTGTAGATAAGACTCAGTTATAGGGAAACACTGGGGAGGTCTGCATTCCCATAGAGTGACATGTTATTAGCCCTGAAGTCTATTGAGAGTGGTGGGTAATCCACTGATATTATTGCCTTTTCCATTTTTTAAGACTGCCTTTCAGGAAATTGGCAGTGTCTCCTGATGTGAGTATTGAAAGCTCCTGGACCTCGGTGCCTCCATTCAATCCTGCAGTAGCATGTTCCAAAGCAAGAATGAGAACCATCGGGACACCTGGGTGGCTGGTTGGTTAAGCCCCTGCCTTCGGCTCAGGTCATGATCCCAGTGTCCTGGGATCAAGTCCCGAATCCGCCTCCTTGCTCGGAGGGGAGCCTGCTTCTCTCGCTGCCTCTGCCTGCTTGTGTGTACTCTCTCTCTGGCAAATAAATAAAATCTTAAAGAAAAGAAAAGAAAAAGAATGGGAACCATCATGCCAGGAGTGGATTTCTTTGCGTATGATCTCATTTTAATTACTCAGCAACCTATACTCTGTAGCAAACCTCGTGGGTGCCCCATTCATATCCCTTGAGCTCTTATCATTTTCAATGCAAGCCTGTTAATTTTCCTCCAGTATCACCTGTATCTCTTTGTCTGGGGGTTTTTCCCTCTTGCATAGATCTCAGCAGATTAGAGGTGCTGAGGAATTAATGTTCCCCAGAGTCTTCAACCAATGACTGATGGGAGTTGATGTATCAATATCCCAGCTCCTCAACCCTTGGATGAGACAGCTCTGTGACATGGATTCTGCAATACTTCCCCAGGTTTCCCTAGAGGTTTTTAACTCCAGCTGCCCACAGAGATAACATACTTGATTAACTTTTACCAGCTTCCTTCCTTCCCTCTACACATCTCAGCTCCCTTCTGATATTTCCTGCGATTAACTCCCAAATAAACTACTTTCATTCAAATTATTGCCTCAGAGTCTTTTTCTGGGCAACCCCCAGATAAGTCCTGATTTTTAAAATTTGAGGGGTGCCTGGGTGGCTCAGCGGGTTAAGCCTCTGCCTTCAGCTCAGGTCATGATCTTGGGGTCCTGGGATCAAGCCCCGCATTGAGCTCTCTGCTTGGCAGGGAGCCTGCTTCCTCCTCTCTCTCTGCCTGCCTCTCTGCCTACTTATGATCTCTGTCTATCAAATAAATAAATAATATCTTTTTTAAAAAATTGAGAACTGAGGTTCAGAGAAAATAAATTACCTGCTTAAAGTGGCATAGCTAATGACAACCAAAATAGAAATTCCATCTGCCTGTCTGTCTCTCTCACTTGTCTCCCTCTCCCTTTCTCTTAAGTCCTATATCTTTGGAACCCTGAATCTCCAATTAAAAGCCTGGCTGTTATGAAGCTGCCAGGCCAGAGAGACCACACAGAGAGTGGACTATTCTAGCTGACAGCTAGCATCAATCATAGACATGGGGGTGATGGAGCCGTCAGGTGATTGCAGTCCCCAGCCAGCCTCTGATGCCACTCTGGCTAACACCATTTGGAGTACAGATAAACTGTCCTCAGAGCCCCCCAAACTGCATGTTCCTGAGCTAAATAAATGTTTATTACTGTTTTAAGCTATAAGTTTGGGGGTAGTTTGTTACATAGTAACAAATAACTGAAACTACATATCCCTGAATTCCCTTCCTTGCATAACTCTAGGTTAGCAAACCAGGAGAAGAAACATCTTGCATGAGATTTGAAAGATGTAAAGTCAAAGCCACATTGTTTGTGTTTGAAAGGTTCCAGGCTTTCTTGCAGTGGGAATACTTATCTGATGCTGATCCTGCCTAGTGGGCGGGAGCAACAGTTGGGCCCATAGCTGTTCCAGTTCTCATCTGATCCTGCTTTAGCAACTCCCAACCACTGAGCCAAAGTACATTTACCTCCATGATGAAGGACACCATCTTCTGCTGGTCACTCACATCTTTGAGGCTGGAGACTTGCAGGCAGTGAGAGCTGATGCGAGTTCCAGCACATCCTACTGACTTTGGGTTTTATCAACAGGCACAAAGACAACAGCCTCACAGACTGTGAAACCGGCCCCCAGGGGCACCTGGATGGTTCACTTGGGGGTCCAACTCTTGATTTCGGCTCCGGTGATGATGTCAGGGTGGTGAGATCAGGCCCTACATCCAGCTCCACAATTAGCGGGGAGTCTGCTGGAGAATCTCTCCCTCTCCCTCCACCCAGGAGTTCAATAATGTGACTAGAATCAATTACTTAATCAATTAATTGAAAGATACATGGATAGCCTAAATCAATAAATTCAAAACTGTCTAAACCAGTGGTTCTCAAACCTTAGCATGCATCAGAACTCCCTGGGGGGCTTGTTAAAACATAGATTGCTAAGGTGAAAAACAGAGAGCTTTTTCTCTAGGCATAAGAACAAAACAAGGTGGAGTCTTTACCAAAAAACTCTTAGAAGTATTTAATTCTCAAGGGTCTCTCTCTAAGTACACTAATAACGAAGCTGTAGAAAAAGAAATCTTAAAAATAGTCCCAATTACAATTACACCCTCCCCCCCAAAAAACCTAGGAATAAAATTTACCGGGAAAGTGAAAGACCTGTACTCTGAAAACTATAAGACATTGATAAAAGAAATTAAAGACAGCATAAACAATGGAAAGATTTACCCTGCTTGTGGATTAGAAGAATTAATGTTGTTAAATATCCATATACCCAAAGCAATCTACAGATTCAATGCAATCCCTATCAAAATACCAACAGCATTTTTCACAGCACTAGAACAAAGAATCCTAAAATTTATATGGATCCACAAAAGACCTCATAGTCAACAACCTTGAGAAAGAACAAAGATGGAGGAATCACAATCCCAGATTTCAAGATACACTACAAAGCTAAAATAATCAAAACAGTATGGTACTGGCACAAAAAGAGACATATAGATCAATGAAACAGAATAGAGCGCTCCAAACTAAACTTATTCTTACATTGTCAATTAATCTACAAGAAAGGAAGCAAAAATACAAAAATACACAAAGGAAAAGACGGTCCCTTCAACAAATGGTGTTAGGAAAACTGGACAGCTACATGCAAAAGAATGAAACTGGACCACTTTCTTACTATACAAAAATAAACTGAAAAAAAATTAAAGACCTAAATGTGAAACCTGAAACCATAAAACTCCTAGAGGAAAACATAGGTTGTAACCTCTTGGACATTTGGCCATAGCAACATTTTTTTTGTTATGTCTCCTTAAGCAAGGGAAACAAAAGCAAAAATAAACTATTAGGAGTATGACAAAATAAAAGGATTTTGCCAGCAAAGGAAGCTATCAATAAAACAAAAAGGCAGCCTATTGAGTGGGAAAAGATATTTGCAAATGATATATCCAAAGGGGTTAATATTCAAAGTATATAAAGAATGTACACAACTCAATACCAAAAAAACAAACAATCCAATTAAAAAATGGCCAAGAGATCTAAATAGACATTTTCCAAAGAGGACATACAGATGGCCAACAGACACAAGAAAAGATGCTCAAAATTACTAATCACCAAGGAAATGCAAATCAAAGCCACAATGAAATACTACCTTACACCTGTCGGAATAGCTAAACTCACAAAGACAAGAAAAAAGAAGTGTGGGTGAGGATTTGGAGAAAAAGGAATCCTCGAACACTGGTGGTGGGAATGTAAATGGGTGTAAACACTAGAGAAAATAGTGCGGAGGTTCCTCAAAAACCATAAAACAGAAATGCCATATGATCCAGTAATGACACTGCTAGATAGCTAACCTCCCCCCAAAAAGCACTAATTCAAAAAGATACATGCACCCCTATGTTTATTGCAGCATTATTTATTATTGTTGCAGCTATATAATAGCCAAGATATGGAAGCAACATAAATGTCCATCAGTAGATGAACAGATAAAGAAGATATGATATATGCACACAATGGACTCTTACCCATAAAAAAGAATGAGATCTTGCCATTTGCAATACCATGGATGGACCTAGAGGATATTATGCTGAATGAAACAAGTCAGACAGAGAAAGACAAATGCTGTATGATTTCACTTACATGGGGAATCTAAAAAACAAAACAAAGGAAAAACAGAAATAGACTCATGGATACAGAAAACAAATTTGTGGTTGCCAGAGGGGAGGGAGTTTGGAGGGGATGGGGAAAATGGATGAAAGAGAGTAAGAGGTACAGACTACCAGTTATGGAATGAATAAGTCACAGGTATGAAAGGTACAATGTAGGGAATATAATCAATGATATTATAATCGGGTTGTATAGTGACAGACGGCATCTACACGTGTGGTAAGCATAGCTTAATGTGGAGACTTGTCAAATCACTGTGGCACACCTAAACTACTGGAATATTGTGTGTCAACTTCAATTAAAACACACACACATACACACAGATTGTTGGGTCTCACCCTAGAGTTTCTTCAATACGTTTGGAGTAAGACCTAAGAATTGATACTTCTGCCAACTCCTGAGGTCGTGTTTATGCTTCTGCCTTAAGAATCACACTTTGAGAAGCTTAAAAAACAAACAAAAGATTTTTGGGATGTCTTCCAGTGTACCAACATACACATAATGGGAGTTGCAAAAGAAGAGAAGAAAGGGAAAGGGGCAGAAAGAATATTTGAAAAAAATAGTGAGCAAATCTTTCCAAATTTAATGAAATACATAGATTTGCACATCCAAGTTGTTAAAGTCAGTACATAGAAGTTGAGCCTATGGATAAGAACCCATCCTGGCTGATATCTTGACGACAAGCTGGTGTGACCCTGAAACACAGAACCCAGCTAAGCCGTGCCTGGACTCCCGCCCCACAGAAACAGTGAGATAATAACTACGTGTTCAAGGCACTGTGTGTGTGGTTACTTGTTACCCAGCTACAGAAAATTAATACACTGGGTTTCAAACCCAAGTCAGTCTGGCTCCCGCAGTCTGTGCTTCTTGTCTCTTTCTTGATTAAACATACTGTGAAAGATGCTAACTGGGGAGTCGGGAGAATTTACAGACTTACGGAGCTCCAAGAAGCTCACAGGTCGTTAGTCCAGCCCCCCTACGACAAGCAGATCCCCGCTCTCTCGAGGGAACATCTAAGAAGGTTGGGATACTGAGCTAGAAGACAATGGCCTGAGTCCCACTAACACTGAGATGATGACCAGGGATAACTGCAAGTAGTGTTTTAAAGATTTTTTATGATTCTTGGAGACCCATTCACTGTGACATTTAATCTCTGTTTTCCTATAATTGTTAGCAGGAAAAACACTGATAAATTTTGAAAACATCTTTGTGCTTGTTTCAGAGGCTTTGGGAAGGGGTGGGGTGAGGAACTTGAGTTTTGGCTTATAGACGACCTGAAACCATGGTCACTGAGTGTGAAAGTGACAGAGAAGCGGGTGATCGGCAGGTGATAAATGCTCGGAGCAGAATTTTCAAGGCACCAGTTGCCAATCTTGAAGCCATATCATAATTATGAAACGTTAGGATTTATAATTATGAAGCTTCAGTTGTGAATTGAAGCCTAATATATAAAGTAACATTGTTACATAAACAATACAGCCCCGATTTTCTAGGATTGTTGAAAGTTCTCATATTTCATTCACTATCACATTTTATTCACCCTCACACTCAAATCACACTCAAATCACACTCATCACTCATCAAATCACATGTCCCAATATTTGATTCAGAACCACCAGCACTACAACTTTTTCACTGTTAGAAGAATACTTAACCACAAAAAGGAATTTATTTGATCCATGAGAAGTCAAAGGGTACCCAAATGTTCACTGATTGATGAATGGATAGTCTACAAAATAGACTATATCCATACAGTGGAGTATTCGTTGGCAATAAAAAGGAATGACGCTCTTTACATGGTATAACATGGATGAGGCTTGAAAACATTATGCTACGTGGAAGAAGACATCTAGCCCAAAAAACAAACAAACAAACAAAAAAAACAAGAAAAAAACCCCTACCTTTTATATGGTTCCATATATATGGAGTGTCCCAAACAGGCAAATCTGTAGAGACCAAGTAGATTAGGTAGAGACAGGATGGTCACTGGAGGTGCGTGGAGGGAGGGGATAACTGGGTGATGGGCATTACCGAGGTCACTTGACGTAATGAACGCCGGGTGTTACCTGATGAATCCCTGAACTCTACCTCTGACACTAATAATACACTCTACGCTAATTCATTGAATAAAAAAAGAAAAAAAAGATAGTCACTGGAAAGTCCAGACTCACGTTCCTCCAGCTTAGCGAACCCGGCGCAAAGAAGCCACCTCTTTCCGCACCAGCAAATCTGGAGTGGAGCTCTCACTACATCACATACCCGTTTCTGAACTAGTCACAGTAGTCTGGGGGAATATACGCTCTGATTGACCAAACCTGGAACACAGGCTCACTTCCTTTGCAGGGAAAGTCTTGCCAGTGCCTCTCAGACTACAGGAATGGAGCACAAGGGAGGAGTGGCGCTGTTATCACAGGAGATAACAGAGGCTAGACCGGCAAAAATAGTGCACGATCACCTCACCAAACCTACCAGAGCCCTCAACCTAAAATCTCTTCATGAATTAGTGGAGTTAAAACTACGTTAAGATGTGGAAATCTTTCCAAGTCAGTTCAATTCCATGAACGTTTTTCTTTTTTTTAAAGATTTTATTTATTTATTAGAGAGAGAGTGTGTACTAGCAGGGGTAGCCACAGGCAGAGGGAGAAGTAGGCACATCACTGAGCAAGGAGCCCGACATGGGACTCCATCCGAGGACCCTGGGATCATGACCCGAGCCGAAGGCAGATGTCCAACCGACTGAGCCACCCAGGAGTCCCTGACCATTTTTCTAACACCAACCAGCATGCTGGGGTGCCTATGCCAGGAAAAGTACAAGATACAGGTGAGAGACTAAGCACACAGAGATGAGTGAGACACAGACCCTCTTCTCATGTTCACAGCCTGATACAGGGGTCCTTCAGCTTTATTGAACAAAACAATTTCACCTTGGGGATCTTATTAAAGATGCGTATTTCTGGGCCACAGTCTGAGATTTTCTGGTTTAGTAAGAGTGGGGTTGGCTCTAGAAATGTCTTTAAATACATGCCTCAGGTGATTATGCTGCACGGGGTCTAGGAACTACTCTTCATGAGATTCTCTGATACGAGGGAGAAGAAAGACATGCAAAAAGGAGGGGACAGCACATCAGAGAGTTGCCTCAGGACTAGGGTGAGTGCCTGAGAGATGGAGGAAGCAGTGTCCTTGTTTAGCTTATACCATGCATTTTGCACAAGTTAGGGTTTCCCATAAAGGAAACTACGGGATTACATCCAGCCTACTGAGAATGTTTCTGATTATGATGAGTCTGTGGATATTTGGAAGATGAGAAGCTAAGAGTTGGCTTTTGTTCATTGGCTTGTAACAACCCTGTATCTTTGCTCTCCTTTAATTCCAGTGAGAATTCTCAGGATCGTGCAAATGAATTTCCCCTTCAGAATCTACCCCACCCCAGGCATCTGGATGGCTCACTCATCTGAGAGACCGGTTCTTGGTTTCAGCTCAGGTCATTATCTCAGGGTTGTAAGATGAAGCCCTGTGGTGGGTCCTTTGCTTGGGACTCTCTCTTCCTCTGCCCTACCCACTGTTGGCATGCGCACACATGCACACGCATCCTCCCTTTCTCTCTCTCAAATAAATAAATAAATAAACCTTAAAAAAAAAAAAAAAAAACCTCACCGTACCTTTTAGTGTTTCCTTAACTGAAAATCTTCATCTTTGTTTCTTTCAAATTGTTTCAATATATCCCTTCACCTTTAAAAACAATTTACTGTTGGGACGCCTGGGTGGCTCAGTTGGTTAAGCCACTGCCTTCGGCTCAGGTCATGATCCCATGGTCCTGGGATCGAGCCCTGCATCAGGCTCTCTGCTCAGTGGGGAGCCTGCTTCCTCGCCCCCCGCCTACCTCTCTGCCTGCTTGTGATCTCTCTCTCTCTCTCTCTGTGTCAAATAAATAAATAAAACCTTCTAAAAAAAGAAGGTTTTTTTATTTTTTCATTTGAGGGAGAAAGAGAGAGGGCATGAGCAGGGGGAGGAAAGAGAGATTAGAGGGAGAGAGAAGCAGACTCGCCACGAGTAGGGAGGCGACTGGGGGCTCGATCCCAGGACCCTGGGATCATGACCTGAGCTGAAGGCAGATGCTTAACCAGCTGAGCTACCCAGGCACCCTCCACCATCATTTTATATAATAAATGATTAAAATCCTTTAACTTGTCATCATGCACAATTTTAACATACCAGAGAGTGAAACTTCATATACTTATCTACCCAGTTCAACAACTACTAACTCATGGCCAATCTTATTTTATGCAGACCCCCATCCATCGACCCATATCCATTGTAAATTATTTTGAAGGAAACCCAGACATCAAAAACATTTCATCTGTAAATATTTCGGTATCTATCTGTAAAAGATAAGTACCATTTTATTTGCTAAAGAAACGACTTCAATCATCTTACAGAGGTTCCCACGATCTGATTTTGTTAACTGCATCCCTGCAATGTCACTTGACCTGTTCCCCTGTCACTATATACATAACTATATGTGATTTGATTATTTGATCTAAAGTGAGATTTCTCAAGTCCAGCACTATTGACATTTGGGGCCAAATCTTCATGGTGGAGAACTGTCCTATGCCGTGTTGGAAGTTGAGTAGTGACCCTAGCCTCTAACCATTAGATGCTCGTACCACTCTCCCTCCCACTTGGGACAATCAAAAATATCTCCAGACAATGCCAAATACGCTTGCGAGGCAAAAGTGCCGAAAGTCATGTGCTGGCTTTGCAGAAGGTCTATTTTATTTATTTATTTTTTTAATTTTATTTTTTTAAAGATTTTATTTATTTATTTGACAGACAGAGATCACAAGTAGGCAGAGAGGCAGGCAGAGAGAGAGGGGGAAGCAGGCTCCCTGCTGAGCAGAGAGCCGGATGCTGGGCTCGATCCCAGGACCCTGAGATCATGACCTGAGCTGAAGGCAGAGGCTTTAACCCACTAAGCCACCCAGGCACCCCCAGAAGGTCTATTTTATAGGTAGGCTATACACCTCTCAATAGGCACACATGTCTAGAAGTCTGTTCTTTTTGTGTGCTGACTGCTGCTGATGATTATTGCCTACCTCCGTTAATTCATTAGGGGATGCAAAACAGTCCTATTCTAATCCGAAGATTTCTTATTTCTTAACTGGAATACTTCCAAAAAGAGAAACTCCCTCTCATCAACTACAAGGTGCAGTTCATAGAGGAAAGGTAAGATCTCTTCTTTTATCTCCCAGTTTTCCAAAATAACAAGTTCTGTAACCGTCTCCGTTGGGGATTTGTAGGTATATGAGCGGGTGAATTCAAGCACATTAGATGTGTTTCAATCCATGGCAGTTTGTAGTCTTAAAAATGTTCAGAGCATCCCCACTGTCCAGGAAGAGACCGTTCAGCCTGGTTGCTGAGCCTTTTTGCATGACTCAAGGATTCCCTGATAAAGCTCTTGCGGTCTTGGGTCACATGATGTTCCAGGCTCAACCTGTATGTTTCCTGTGCCTAATCTGGAATCGGCCATTTTTCCAAGAAGCTTGATTTCTTTTAGTGGGAAGTGGTAATGGTAATTAGAGGCCATAACCTGGGCACTCCTTAGCAACTTTGTTTTTATTTCTAGGCTTTCTCAGTAAACAGAGCTGGAAAATACTTCTTTTCCTTTTTGAGAGAAAATATACTGAGTTCATAGCAGTACCTGCAATTCAAAATCAGGATTTGAGCAAAATGAAATTCACCTTGTTGTTCCTATGTCTGTACCTCTTTGATTCCGTAGCAAAAATCTTGCTTTCTAGCACCTCCAACATAATTACTCCATTATTTTCTCCCACAAGACATAAAAAAAAAAATCGTCTCAGAACAACAATGCTAACACTACCATTGCAAAGCTCTGCGTCAGAACACTAACCCCATCCCTGACTCATGGATTCCTGTTAGTTTCAGCTGCAGAAGTCTGCCTCTTCTTAGACATAACCACGGAGTTAGGCCTGATGAGGGAGCAGAAGGCTATCTAAGCGTTGAGCAGGAGCTGATACCCAGCAACCTTCCCCCACCCCCACAATCCTGGGTGGAATATGGGTGACATTCCTCCAGGAAGTCCCCAACAGTCTTAACGTTAATGCCTTGCTAGAGGGAAGACAAACTGACCTTGGCAACGGCAAGGCCTCCGGGATCCTATGGGTCTTCTTTAATTACGACATGAAAATCCTTTTGAAACCTCCTTTTCCCTCACCTCCCCCACCTCCCAAGTATAGAATCAGCCACCCCTCACAACCCAGGTGTAGCAGCTCTTTCAGGTCCTGTCCCTGTCCCCGAGCTTTAATGGTGCAAAAACTACCATTTTGCACCAAAGACGGCTCAAGAATTCTTTCTTGGGGGATGCCGTGGTGGCTCAGTTGGTTAAGCTGCTGTCTTCGCCTCGGGTCATGATCCCAGCGTCCTGGGATCGAGTCCCCACATCGGGCTGCTTGTTCAGCAGGGAGTCTGCTCGCTCTCTCTCTCTCTGACAAATAAATAAATAAAATCTTAAAAAAAAAAAAAAGAATTCTTTCTTAGTCGTCAGCTCTGGGCCTCACCCCACCAAACCTCACCTATATTCCAAAACCCCATCAGGACCGCACCATCCTCTGGGCCCTAGAACTTGTCCTCTGGCTGGAGTCATGCTGGAACTACTTAAGAGCACAAAGAACAAACTGTTCCCAAGCCCCATGAAGCATTTCAAAAGTTCTATTCACATATGAGTTTCAAAAAATTATAAGCTTGGGGCGCCTGGGTGGCTCAGTGGGTTAAAGCCTCTGCCTTGGGCTCTGGTCATAATCTCAGGGTTCTGGGATCGAGCCCCACGTCAGCAGGGAGCCTGCTTCCCCTCCTCTCTCTCTGCCTGCCTCTCTGCCTACTTGTGATCTCTGTCAAATAAATAAATAAATAAATAAATAAATAAAATCTTCAAAAGCAACAACAACAAAAAATTATAAGCTCTATGCCACTCACATTATAAACCATTTCTATTGCCCACTAAAATAAGGCATATGCATCTTGAGTTGCCCACCTGATTTTAGGGGTGACCATGCATTTTGCTTTGGCCAGAGAAATGTGAGGAGAAATGACCCGTGTCGCTTTCACACCAAAGCTCCTCTTTCCCTTTTCCATGGCGACTGCCATTTTTCCAGTTACTTGATTCTCCATTAGCCTGGGTCCTGGAGTGAGGACAAACAGGATGCAGGAGTCAGTCCACCAGGGACATGGTGCCTAAGTGAGAAATAAAGTCCAGGGCTCTGTCCAACACACAGCCTTCCTGGACCATTCCTAGAGAACAGTCTTCTAGAATCCTCTCGAAAATTTCCATAGGTAGACAGCTTAGGTCCCATGAAGCAGTGTGCTCCATTTCCTGACAACTTTCATTGTTCTTCATAGATCAGATTGACTTCATTCTTCCTCTTATTATTGTGATCCACTGCTTCTGTGAGTAGAGCTTAATCCTTCTTGCTACAAAGCCCAACGTCCTACCTTCTTCTCATGGTGAAATATGACCATTTTTTGCAGTAGTCTTCAATGTCATTATTTCCAGATGATTCTTTCCCAGTCACTTACCTCTGGGCCATTCTTCAGTCTAATAACCAAGATGACTATGGATTTTGTATGTAATATTCTGTACTCCCCTGCCCACCCACCCCTGCTACTACTCCATGCTGATTTGTTCCCCTAATGGAAGTCCTACCACAGTAAAACAAACCCCTAAAAGACACTTCTGATGTGAAAATCCTCCAAGAGATCAAAACCACATCAAGAAGAATAGCTAATAGTTAGGTCTGGAACTATAATAACAAAAAAGGGACAAATCCCTTCAGGGAGAATTATTGCAACAATGGGCTTACTGTATAATTCCAGCCCAGTGATTTTTGGGACCAAGCAGTCCGAAACTAGGGAAGAGAAACCAGCTGCAGAGAATTCCAAGAAATATCAACATGTGTGATACTTCTTGGAGGGAAATTTCCAGTGATTTCTGGGAACATTTAGTAACTTCTGTGCTTACATATGTTTGGTGTGTAAAGGCAAGTGCTTACCCCAAAGCTATTCATTCAGAAGTTGACACAGTGAGTCTTTATATTTTTGTTTGAAAAAAGTATCCCTTATTTCTCCCGATTTATAAAAATACCAAATGTTGTCATAGAAAATTTGGAAAACACGGAAAAATACACCTACGTGGCAGTTAATTAGTTATGGCAGATATGCATAAATAAAATCATTGCATATTTAACAGATAATGGTAAAGCCATTAGTACTCCTGTCTGATATAACAAAATTATGGCTCAAAATTATTTGGCTGTGTCTTAAAATGCAACAGCGTTTAGAATTTTGATTTAAGGGCGCCTGGGTGGTTCAGTGGGTTAAGGCCTTTGCCTTTGGCTCAGGTCATGATCCCAGGGTCCTGGGATCAAGCCCCACATCGGGCTCTCTGCTCAGAGGGGAGCCTGCTTCCTCCTCTCTCTCTCTGCCTGCCTCTCTGCCTACTTGTGATCTCTGTCAAATAAATAAATAAAATCTTAAAAAAAAAAACTTAAAAAAAAGAATTTAAAAAAAATAATTAAAGAATTTTGATTTAACTCTCTCCTTTCTGCTAGAATTATAGAATTTGTTTCAATTCCTTGACTTCCCATGTAAGGAAATCAAGAATCATAAGCCTGATGACCGTTTCACGGCTGACCACATTGTCAAACAGGTTTCCCAAAGAAGTCGAAGGAGTTTGGCTATTCTCCGTGGCCCGCCGGAAATACTTAGAGTCATTTCAAACTCAAAGTGTCTAAAAACTGAGGTTTTCCCTAGTCAGGCTATTGCTTTTCCAAAGAAATGAAGTAACACTACTTTCTGGCTCACCAGGTTTACAATGTCAGTGACTCTCTCCTTCCCAACATATTTGGGAAGATAGGAATTCCCCCTTTAAACTTCCTTTAGGATTCCATCCTTTCCTTTTGCATTTTATACCATTATCTTAGGCCCCACCAACTGGGAGGCTGTTAGTAAGGAAGAGGCACTAACATCCCTCCAGCTGCCTCCATCATTCCCTCTAATGCTCTAACATGCCTTTATGCTTTTTATCAGTCCTTTTTCCAAAATGCGTGAAACTCCTCCTTGCAAATCTAAACTCTTTGGCCTAATGCCATTCATCTAAAAACTATTATCTACTCTGTGCCAGGCCCCATGCTGGCCGGAAGGATATAATGACACACTGAGCAGACCAGCTCCCCTGCCCCATGGTGCACGATCTAGTGGGGGAGACAGATGACAAAGTGAACAACAAAATAAACGTATGACTTTTGCCGAGTAGCTGAAGGAAATAACCATGGTGCTGTGCCCAAGATGTTGGGTGCTGGCTGCTGGGAGATATGCAGATGGGTGGGGTTGGGGGCAGTGAAAGAGGAAGTAGAGAGCTCAGTAAAGAGTCTCCTGCTGTTGGGCAGCCAATGATGATGGTTTGGATTAACGTGGTGGCAGTGAAGAGCGGGGACACAAAGGGGAAGAGGGAGGGCTGAAGCAAAGATCACATCCAGCTTTCTGGTTCAAACAATTGGGTAGATAGTAAGCGCCAGTCCTGAGATGAGGAATATGAGACAAAAGTAGATCTGGGACTCAAAAGCTAGAGTCCCATGGTGGGCCTAACCGACCACCTAAGAAGGAAGAGGAACCAGCCCTGGAATCACCAATATTAACAGCCACTGGGGAGCTGGCTCCCATGACCCTCCTCTTAAACCCAGCTGTCCCAGATCTCTCTGGGACACACCATGGTTTGGGCAGCCAGTGGTCAAACAACCGTCATCCCAGCTGGGGATCCAGCCCAGAATAGCTTTGACCTTGGTCTGATGAGTCATATTCTACAGCCTCTAGGGGAGGAAGAGTCTTCTTCCCCAGCAGCACCTGCTCCTAACCAACCCCCCCACTACACACAGAGAGAAGAGGATTTTTTCTGAAGACTCCCCCAACCAGCAGTGGCACCTTCCTTAGACTATCTGTGGAATAGAAAGAAGGGGAACTCCTCCCTCCCATCTTTCCAAGGCTGAGACCCCTTCGGAGAGGAAGCATTGCCCCCTCACAATATCCTGTCAATCAGGAGAACATAGATCTGCCTCTCTCTGATCTGTAGGGGGTGCTGTACCTGCCACTAGCAGAGAAAGGCAAAGAAGGCTGGTCACGGCCATCCTGGGCCTGAGCCCTGGCATCCTGTCCAGCCCAGCCTTGGGGGCCAGAGCCTGTCCCATGGGTGCAGAGCTTCCAGCTGGAGGGCTCCCTGCCCCACTCCGGGCAGTACTCCTTGGACAGGCTGAACCAGATCGGCCTCCCTAGCAGGAACACGTGTTGTGTGGCCTGTAGAACCTGCTCCTGGCTGGCTGCTCTCTCCCTTAACTTCCTGGAGGGTGACATTCCTGCTAGGGCTGCTGGCCTTAGCATTTAGGCTGCCCAGAACGTGCAGACTGTTCTCTGATGCCCAGTATTCAGTCTGCTCAGAGATCATGGGTGCTGCCTGTAGGTGGGGCAGGCTCGGTTCCCTGTCCAGAGGACAGCTCCTTCATGCCCAGAACAGCCCTTCTCCCCAGGCTGGAGGAGGGGACATCAGACAAAGACAAGGAACATTCACACAGGTCACCTGACACATGCCTGCTTGGGGCTCCCCAGGCTCCAGGCGTCGGACTCCATCTAGAGGTAGCTGTGGGCCAACCTCTCATCGTGAGGGCCATCGAACCCATGCTGGGGGCCTGGGAGGAATGCCCTCACCTGCGGCTATGACCAGGAACAGGCCATGAAGTCCTAGCCTTGCTTGGCCTCCCACTTAATGACTTTTGAATTTGACAGTTCAAAGAATGAAAAGAAAGGAAAAGGAGAGTTGTATTTCCCCACATTCTTTTGAAGCATTGCCATCTAGTTTATACTGGGTCGTTCAGAGCTTGTAATTCAGTAGTTATTCCTACTTGGTAGCCATTGTCCTTAATTTGTGTGATACCTTTAAATTATGCCTTCCCTGGGTGCCTGACTGACTCATTTGGTATAGCATGCGACTCTTCATCTTGGGATCATGAGTTCAAGCCCCACACTGGGTGTGGAGACTACTTAAAATAAAATTAATATTAAAAATAAATTAATTGTGCCTTCCCAATAAGATTAAGACTATGTTCCTTTGCATTCACCACTCTCTCCTCCCCTGTGCCTGGAGCTGAAAATGCAGCAAACCCCACCCCTGGTTCTCTGCAGAGGAAAACAGCTCAGGCCCTAGCTCTGGCCTTGCCTGATAGTCTTCCCTGGCCCCAAGCCAGCCCTATCAGTTATTTGCACATGGATGCTACTGGGGGGCAAGAGGGAGGCTGGAAGAGGGAGGAAGGGCTGTCTGTGGGGCCCCTGTCCCTTTGGAGAATCAAGTACTCAGCCCAGGAGGAAGACTCAGGCTTTCAGACTTTTGATAGGTAGGGAAGCAATTTTAAAAAGGTTAACCATGGGGGCGTCTGCATGGCTTAGCTGGTTAAGCATCTGACCTTTGATCTCAGCTCAGATCTTGATATCAGGGTCTGAGTTCAAGACCCCATTGGGCTCTGTGCTGGGTGTGGAACCTACTTAGGATAAAAGGTTAACCATACAGGTCTGTGACAGTCCATAAAGAAAACAGGGGAGGACTACCAGAAATTACAGGATGGCTCCACCCTCTTGCTGAAATGGCATATTCTTTTGAATGCTTTGGGTGATTTCACAACATGCAGAGCTCACTAGGAGCAGCTTTCCATCACTGAGGATGGAAATAAGGGGATTAAGGAATATCCTTCCCTTCTACCCTGCCAGCTCAGATCTCCTCCGTGACCAGCCTCTCTCTGCTTTGCTTGTCCAACTTCTCATCCCATCAGAAATCAACTTATTGGGGCGCCTGGGTGGCTCAGTGGGTTAGGCCGCTGCCTTCGGCTCAGGTCATGATCTCAGGGTCCTGGGATCGAGCCCCGCGTCGGGCTCTCTGCTCGGCAGGGAGCCTGCTTCCTCCTCTCTCTCTGCCTGCCTCTCTGCCTGCTTGTGATCTCTGTCTGTCAAATAAATAAATAAAATCTTTAAAAAAAAAAAAAAGAAATCAACTTATTCATGCAAGTGGGACAGTGGTAGGCAAATGGAACAGGAAATTAATAATAATAAATTCAATTACTCAGCCTTTGAGGCTTGAATTCCAGTAAAACAGAACTTCCCGTCTCCCGCCCCCCCCCCCCGCCCCTCACACGAAAGCATTTGCGTTGACACAGCGCCATCTTCTGGCATCCAGGACCAGTGCAGCTCGTTTCACTCACTCAGAGCCCTGGTGGATGTCCATGAAAGCACGGCCACTCTCCTGCCCAGTGTGGTGGTCAAACTTGGTGCAAGTCAGAATCATCTTGGTTTGTTTGTTTATTGTTTCTTTATTTGAGAGAGAGAGAGAGAGAGAGAGATTGAAAACAAGCGGGGGCTGGGGCGGAGGGAGAGGAAGAGGGACAAACAGACTCCCCACAGAGCCAGGAGCCAGGAGCCCCACTTGGGGCTCAATCCCAGGACCCAGAGAACATGACCCTGAGACAAAGTCAGACACGTAACCAACTGAGCCACCCAGTCACTCCTTGGGGGATTTTTCAAATGGAGACTCCTAGCCTTTGCCTTGCAACAATTCTGAGTTTGTGGGTCTAAGGTCCCAGGAGCCTAGATTTTAGGCTCCCAGGTGATTCTGAAGGAGGGATTCCATGAATCGTGTTTTGAGAAAAACTGATGATAGAGAAGTGATAGCGCAATCCACTTTTACAATGTAATCTGTAATCTGTAAATGCCACAAAGTATAGACAAAGTCTGCTGGGGACTCAGAGAAGGGACACTAATCAGACTAGGGCAGAGACTGGGAAAAGCTTCCCAGAAGGTAGGACTCTAGACAAACAGAAGTTGACAAGATGAAGAGGGGAGCAGAGGATCTAGACGGAGGGTGTGGCATCCACAGAGGCAAGAGGGCATGAGATCACATGCAGGTTGTGTGGGAAGCTGGAGCCAAATGTGGTTAAGAGAAAGGAAAGACCTGCAGTACTGAAATCTAACTTTATCCTGAAAGCTCTGGGGAATGCGGAAACTGTATAAGCAGGAGGACAAGGCCAGAAGTGCATTATAGGAAAACCCCTCTGGCAGCAATGCCAATGGGTGCAGGATGAAAGGAGCGGACACACTGGGAAAGAAGTGGTGGGTCTCTGTGTGGAGGGACTGGCACTGGGCGAAGAGAAGGGGGCAGACACAGGAAGAGGTAAGGGTGTCCAAACAGTAGAACCTAAGGACCCATACCCTGGGCGGGGGTGGGAGGGCAAGTGAGAGGACCTAAAGATGATGCTAAGGGTTTGGACTGGAAGACCAGATGGCATCATTTCCAAATACAAAGCACACAGAGCGAGGGGCAGTGTTGGGGAGGGTCGGGGAAGAATAGGAGAGACAAAAAAGGGAGAGAGCACACGAACAGTGTTCCTTACTAGTGCAATTATCCTTGCCCTCCCCTGCCACTTACTGTGATCTTCATTCTTCCCTAATCCCACTGTGCCTTGGCTGTGTTTCATCTGTAAGATAAGGACCATAATAGTATCTACCTCATAGAGCTGTTGTCATGTGCCTAGCACATAGTAAGACTCAACCGATGTTAGTGATCTATTACCAGATTACTGACTGGGGTTCCAGTGCACCCCATTGCTCCCAATGCTGTGCTTTCTGTTTTAGAATTGTACATCCAGGGGCGCCTGGGTGGCTCAGTTGGTTAAACCTCTGACTCTTGATTTTGGCTCAGGTCATGATCTTGGAGTTGTGAGACTGAGTCCCACATAGGGCTCCTCATTGAGTGTGGAGCCTGGTTAAGATTCTCTCCCTCTTCCTCTGCCCCTCATCCCCAGCACTCCCTCTGTCTCTCTCTCTCTCTCAAATAATAACAAAAGTTTAGAATTGTACACCCATGTCCTTTGCTAAGCAACTTCGCAGCACCTCCCTCTAGCCCAGAATGCATTCCCCTGTTTGGCATCCACGCCTTGCTCTGGTCGATGCAGTATGAGTGACACTGGGATCCAAGCAGAGGCTTTAAATGTGCTCGTGAAATCTGGCTTGCTGTTTTGTGCTTATGCAATTCACCAGGCATGACCTCGTTAGCCACTGGGTCTGGAATGATGAAGACCACAGAGCAGACCTGGGCTAGACCTGCAGCCTCAGTTGGGGTGGGAGGAGCGGTCAACTCAGAGGCTTCTGAGCAAGAAAATAAATGTTTGCTGCGCGTCACTGAGATGCAAATTTATAGAGTGCTGTTGTTATACAGCATTATTGCAACAACTGCAAATACACTGATAGAGGAAACCATTTTCTGGCCAATTTTTTTTACATTTATTCAAAGCCTCTGATGTCTCTCCACTAAGCTCCTTGAACTAGGCACCATCAACTGCCCGAGGGCCCTAGATCTCTAACAGTGTACCAGGCCTTCTCGGCCTTTGTTTGTTTTTGTTTTGTTTAAGATTTTATTTATTTATTTGAGAGAGAGTGCATGAGTGGGGGAGAGAGGCAGAGGGAGAAGGACAAGCAGAGTGTGTGCTGAGCAGTGACCCTGACGTGGGACTCGATCCCAGGACCCTGAGATCATGACCTGAGCCGAAGTCAGCTGCTTAATTGACTGAGCCACTCAGGCACTCCTCAGCCTTTGTTAAGAGCAATCATTAGAGGTTTCACAACTTATAGCCACTGAGGGGTGACTTTGGGTGTCTTCAGTCCGTGAGAAGGGAGGTACTGAGCTGGCAAAGTGGCAGGTGCCCAACCCACTTCTGCTTATACCCTTCCTTCCCCTTGGCCAAACTCAACTCATGGCCTGACCACAGAGTGACCCAACAAAGCTAAATTTAATTATATGCTTGAAACACAAGTGGACCCAACTTGACCTCCAAACATCCTAAGAACAGCAGCATTCCCAAGGCCATTTGCTATGTGGAAAGGACCCACAGGAATGATCAGGGAGTTCTTGGGTCTTTGTCCATTCCTCAGTTGTACCTAAGCCTGCTTTATTCTAGGCCGCAGAGTGGAGAGAGCACTGGGTAAGCAGTCAAAAAAATTGCTGATGTGGAGTACATCACTTACACTGGCTGCCTCTCAGTTTTCTTTCTGTAAAACAGGGATGATAAGACTTGTCTCCCAACATTCCCTGGTTGTTGTAAGGATAAAATGGGGAAGCGCTCACAAAACCGTCAAATGAGGGGTGCCTGGCTGGTTCAGGTGGTAGAGTGTGAGACTCTTGGGCTGGCAGTCATGAATTCCAGCCCCATGTTGAGGGCGGAGATTACTTTAAAAATCAAATAAAACAGGGGTGTCTGGGTGGCTCATTCTGATGACCATCTGGGATGGAGCCCCAGATTGGGCTCCCCACTCACCGGGGAGTCTGCTTCTCTCTCTCCCTCTGCCCCTCCCCCTGCTCGTGCTCACTCGATCTGTCTCAAATAAATTTTAAAAATATTTAAAAAAGTAAAGTAAAATGTACATTAAAAAAATAAATCTGTAAACTGAAATCTAAATGATAAATCCTATCACCTGTAGCTTCCGGGAGAGCTGGGCGGGAGCAGAAAGAATGCCGGAACAGCACCTCCTTCTGGGCATCTCAGGAACTGCAGCGCACCGAGGAGCAGCCTCAGACCGGCCTGGTTTCCTCCTACTTGACGTTCCCTCCGTCCGTGGTTGCGTGACTTTCCTCCCGGTTCAACTTGGACCGCTCCCTGTCCCTTCGCTCAGTCTGGGCTCGGAACCCGCACAGCCAAAACCCCCACCTGAGCAGCGGTCACTTCTCCTGCTGCAGGGCTCCATTCCGCACGGGGCGCCTTTCCCGAAGGGAACTCGTGAGAGCTGTAGGATACAGGCTGTTTAAGCAGAGTTCATCTTTTTCCGTTTTTCTATTATTTATACAAATATATATATAAATATATATTATTTTTAAATATCATATATTATATGTAAAATGTACTTATATATTATATATTTATATATTTAACGTATTATATAAAATTAATATATAACATATAAACTACATATATTATATACATATATTTACATATTTATAAATATATACATGTATTTGCATATATTTACATATATGTATATATACATATATTTATATTATATGTATTCTATATAATATATAAATGATATATTATATATAATATATCATTTATATAAACAATAATAAATATATATAATATAGATCATTTATATATGTTATATATACATATATTTATATTTTTATATATTTTTATATATTTAACATATTATATAAAATTAATATATATTATATAATATATAAACTATATTATTATATTTATAATGCTTACATATTTATATATTTATTTAGCTCAATTAGTGCTGGCTGAGAAATCAGTATTCCTCGCCTTCCCAGCCACATACTCTGTTGTTCTTCAGACAGTGAATGAATGACAAGCCCAGGGCGAAACTGCAGACTGTGTCTTGGGGTCCTTTCTGTACAGGGTTTTTTTTTGGGCCGGGGGGAGGGATGGTCTGTTTTTGTTTTAAGCACCAAGAGCCTGGGACCAGGTTGTTCTCACCACCCTTCCCATGACACCCGAATCCTTGCGGTGCCCCAAGGCATCACAGTTTTATCTAGTAGGACTAATTTGAGTAATTAACTTTCTAAAAAGTTATTTGCTACATGATAGTATCTGACCTGTTAACATGTTCGTCTTTTCAAGGCAGTCTGTGGACTCTCGAGGTAAAGGTGGCGGGGGCGATCAAAAGAAAGAGAATTTGCCCAGGGGTGCCTGGGCGGCTCAGTCCTTGAGCGTCTGCTTTAGTTAGGCTCAGGTCATGATCCCAGGGCCCTGGGATGGAGCCCCCACGTTGGGCTCCCGCTTGGCTAGAAGCCTGCTTCTCCCTCTCCTGCTCCCCCTGCTTGGGTTCCCTCTATCACTGTCTCTTTCTCTGTGTTAAAAATAAATAAATAATCTTAAAAAAAAAAAAAAAAAGAAGAGTTGCCCAAAGACATTGTCGGTGGATGTACATTTACAAAACGACGGAGGCGCCCAATGGGGAAGAGCCGCACCGGCCGCTCTGAGACTTGCCATCCATCCCGGTTTACTGCGGAGGCCAGGAAGGTTCCACCAGGTCTGCAGAACCAGGCCTAGGACTCAGCCCTTGACCTTTGCACCTCGTTCTGCGGCAGGGAATATCCCACGAGGCAGAGGCTGCAAATAGTGACTGAAAAGAGAGGTTGATATTTGAAAGAATTGTTCACAGATTTTAATTTTCCTTTGCTTTATGATTAGATTCATATTATTTTCTTGCTTTGCTTTGCAGCAATCTTTAAGATCCCCATCTCCCTCCCACTAGAAGGAAGACTCCCTGAGCGGAAGAGCTTTGCTGTGTTTACTGCTATATTCCTAAAACCAGGCCTTGCCTTCCGTAAACACTGATGGAAACAAACAAACAAAAGAATCAATTAATATGAAGAGTAAAAAGGCGATGCTATCAATTATACCTCAATAAATCGGAAAAAGACAGGCTGAGAAAAATTCCACTGTCATTTTTTTAACTGATATTATGTTAAATTGGATTTGTTTCATTCTTTTTTTTTTTTTTTTTTTGAAGATCTTATTTATTTGTCAGAGAGGGAGCACAAGCAGAGGGCGTGGCAGAGGGAGAAGCAGGCTCTGCTGAGCAGAGAGCCCAATGCGGGGCTTGATCCCAGGACCCTGAGATCGTGACCTGAGCCGAAGGCAGACACTTCATCAACTGAGCCACCCAGGCACCCCTGGATTTGTTTTATTTTAAATATGAGATGGGGGGGAATAAAAATTATATAGGTTCATTACTTTTTTTTTTTTTTTCAAATGAAACAAAAAGTGACCAAAAAAAATTAACACATGACGCCCATTAGGACAGCACACACACAAAGAAAAGGGACTGAGTGAGGACAGAGTAAGGAAGTGGCCATGTGAGCACCTGGGGGGCTCAGGTCATGATCTTAGGGTCCCTGCCATCCACTAGGCAGGGAGTCCACTTCTCCCTTTCCCTCTGCCCTACCCACCCCCAAGCTCTCTCTCTCTCAAACAAATAAATAAAATCTTAAAAAAAAAAAAAAGCCTTCCTCTTTCTGTTTTCAGCCTCCCTCCTGAATGCCATTACACAGCATTTCATTATATGGATGGACCACACCTGAGCTGACCAGTGCATCCCACTTCAAAGGTTTTTATTTTAGTTTTGGGGAGGGTGTTTTTTAATCAGGAAAGCAACTTTCTCTTCCTTTTCTTCTCTTCTCTTTTCTTTTCCTTCCTCTTCTTCTTCTTTTAATCTTTTGACCTCTTTCTCTCTTCTCTCTCACTCCCCATCCCTGCCTCAGCCAACCACCACCAGGTTTCATATCTATGAGCCTGACTTTGTGCCGCCGCTGTTGATGCTTGAGATTCCCATGGGAGAGAGATCATCCGGTATTTGGTTTCACTTAGCACAATGCCCTCAAGGTCCATCTGTGCTGTAGCAAATGGCAAGAATTCATTCTTTTTTAGGGCTGAATAACATTCCACTGCATATACCACAATTTCTTTATCCATTCTTCCATCAGGGGATGCTTAGGTTGTTTCCACATTTTGGCTACATAACTAATATTGCAATGACTATGAGGGTGTGGATAACTTTTCAAATAACTGTTTTTGTTTTCTTCTGACAAAACCCCAGATGTAGAGCTGATAGCTCGTATGGCAGTTCTAGTTTCAATATTTTGAGAAACCTCCGTAGTGCATAGGGTTTTTCATAGTGGCTGCAATGACATTCCCACCGATGGGCCACAAGGGTTCTTGATTCACCTCCTCGCCAATGTTTGTTATTTCTGGTCTTTGGCCATCATCTTATAGCCATCTGACAGGTGTGAGATGATACCTCGTTGTGGTTTGGATTTGCATTCCCCCAATGATTAATGCTGCTGGGCCTCTTTTCATGTACTTAACCTGTTGGCCATCTGCAGGTCTTTGGAAGGTGAAATTCCGTTGGATGAATATAGGGCATTTTATTTATCCGTTCATCTGTTGAAGGAGGTCTGAGTTGTTTCCACCTTCTGGCTATTACGAACAATGTTGCTATAAACACTCATGTACACGTTTTTGTATAGACCTAAGCTTTCAGTTCCCTTGGATATATACCCAGGAGTGGAATTGGGTTATATGGTAACTCGATGTTTAATTGAGAAATTGCCAGATTACTTTCTGAAATGACTGCACCATTTTATACTTCCACCAGCAGCACATGAGAATTCCGATTTCTCTACATCTTCACCAACACCTGTTGTAATCTAACTTTATTTTAATCTTCTCCTTACTTTTCAATTTTTTTCCCCACCTCCTTCACTCACTCCCCTATTTCCTCCCCTCCCTTACATAAATCATCAGAATTTCTAATATTATTGAGAACCTAAAATAGTTCCACCAAGGAGCCCTTTCCCCTGTGTTTTCTTTGACCCTAAACTCCTCTTCCATTAAAATTGCTATTGGTCTCTAAACCCACATTTCTATCATCTTTGAATTTCTAATCCTTATCAGCCAAGGCCCCATCTAAATGTGTTGTACTCCATCAATGTTTCTAAGGATCTTGGGATTTGAAAAGAACCTTAACTATCTCCTAACCTAATTCATTTCGTTTAATGAAGGACGAAGGTAGAAAGAAGATTGGATGGAAAGAAAGTGGGAAATAAGAAAAGAGGAGGGGGGGGGTGCCTGGGTGGCTCAGTGGGTTAAGCCTCTGCCTTCGGCTCAGGTCATGGTCTCAGGGTCCTGGGATCGAGCCCCCAGGGAGCCTGCTTCCCTTCCTCTCTCTCTGTCTGCCTCTCTGCCTACTTGTGATCTCTGTCAAATAAATAAATAAAATAAATAATAAATAATAAATAATAAATACATAAATAAATAAAATCTTTAAAAAAAAGAAAAGAGGAGGGAAGCAGAGGAAGGGGAAGAGAAGGACCACCAAGTACATGCCTGACATTTCACATACAACATCTTATTTAAATCTCACAATGACCCCATAAGATTGGTGTAATCTTCCCCCCATTTCATAAATGAGGCTACTGAAGTTAAAAGAAGTTAATTATTTTGTTCAAGGTCCCTCAGCTTGTGAGAGTCAAATTTAGCTACCTGCAACTCCAAATCCTGGGACCCAAGAAACTCTTGAATTTCAAGGAGGAGGATTACCCTCAAGGGTGTATGATTACCTTATCCCTTGGTCCTGGGACAGACATGCCCCGGATGGACCACAGTTTTGGAAATGAAGGGGTATTATTAGGAGAATAACACAGTGTCTCATTTCTGAAAGGAGTCAGTGTATGATGGGAGAAGTTTTATCTCAAAAGACAGGTGATGCTTCAGGCGAGGAGAACACAGGCTAGGAAAGTGGCCAAGGTTTTGGTATTTGTCATCTGGAAGGAATGCCAAAGTTAGATATGTGAGATAGTATGGAAAATTCCGAGAGAAAACTTCAGAACGTGGGTTACCTCAGTACCGAAGGAGGCTACTCATGTTTCTGCAAGCTATTCAAAGAGCAGTAGCAATTTAAAAAAAATAGACAGAACAAGGTCATTACACAACCAAGTTCATTTGTTTCATTTTGCCTCTGACTTCTAGGGCTTGCTTCTGAAAACATTTTTTAAAATTATGTCTGGGGGCGCCTGGTGGCTCAGTCGGTTAAGCATCTCTTTGTTTTGGCTTAAGGGGGTGATCTTGGGGTTGTAAGATGGAGCCCTAAGATGGGTAAGATGGGTTGTAAGATGGGTTGCCAGCTCAGCAGGGAGTCTGCTTCTCTCTTGATTCCTCCCCCTGCTCGCTCTAGCTCTCTCTGTCTCAAATAAATTAATCTTAAAAAAAATTTGTCTTGTTGCATAATTTAAAAAGTCAGTCTATAAACCATAATCAGAGAAGTCTGATCTCAAGCACCTGGGTGGCTCAGTCGGTGAAGCCTCTGCCGTCCATCAGGTCATGATCCCAGAGTCCCAGGATGGAGGCCCGCATCGGGCTCCACACTCGGCTGGGAGTCTGCTTCTCCTGCTACCCCTCCCCCACTCAAGTTCTCTCTTTCTCACAGATAAATAAAATCTTAAAAAAAAAGAGAGAGAGAGAAAAAGAGAAGTCTTATCTCTTTCTTTGTCTCTCTGCCCCATTCCCTCCTCCCCCTAGAGGTAATGGGTTTTTTGTTTTGTTTTGTTTTGTTTTAAGTAGTCTCCACGCTGGGCATGGACTTGAACTCACAACCCTGAAATCAGGACCTGAGCTGACAGGTGGTGATCTGAGGGTCATGGTTGGGAGAGCCTCGAGTGGGGCTCTGTGCTCAGGGCAGAGCTGGCTTGGGATTCTCTCTGCCCCTCTGGCATGTGCGCGCTCTCTCTCTCTCTCTCTCTAAAATAATAAATAAATCTTTTTAGAAAGAAAGAAATGAAGGAAGGAAGAAAGAAAGAGAAAAAAGACCTATACTGACATCAAGACCTGAAGTGAGATCAAGAGTCAGATGTTTAACCAACTGAGCCACCCAGGAACCCCTGGGTTCTTGTTTTTTTTTTTTAACTTATTTGTCAGAGAGAGAGAGAGCAAGAGTGAGCACAAGCAGGGGGAGTGGCAGGCAGAGGGAAAAGCAGGCTTAGAAGCTGAGCAAGGAGCCCAATGCAGGATTTGAACCCAGAACCCTGGGATCATGACCTGAACTGAAGGCGGATGCTTAAATGACTGAGCCACCCAGTCATCCCTTCATTTGTCCTTTTAACTTTGTTTTTGTCCTTTTATTTCCTTTTTTAAAAAGTAATCTCAATGACCAAGGTGGAACTTGAACTCATGACCCTGAGACCAAGAGTCACATTCTGTACTGACTGAGCCAGCCAGAAACCCCTTATTCATCTCTTCTTCCCCTTCTAGTTTAAAAAACAAACAAACAAACAAACAAACAAACAAAAAAAAACTCTTTAGTTTTACCACCTTCCTTTTTTTCACTGGAGATCGTGTCTCAGTATTTAGAGATATTTCTTTTTGTATTTCCACCAGCAAAAAATAAAAGTGCTCGTTTCCTGACTACTTTGTCAACCTATTTTGTTGCCAAAGTTGTTGAAAAGTAGTATCTCACTGTAGTTTTAATTTGCATTTCTTTTGTTACAAGTATGATTACACTTCTTTTCATATATTTAAAGGTCCTATATTTTCTTTTCTTTTCTTTTCCTTTTTTTTTTTTTTTTTTGGTAAATGTGTGTTTGTATATCTTGCTTATTTCCCACAAGGGGATGGTTTTCCTTTCCCTCTCCATCTTTTTAAGCCCTTTATATATTAGGGATATTTACAGTGAGAGGCTAGAGGTGGCTAGTAGCTGATTGTTAAATCATCAGGAATTCTGTGACCCAGCTGATGCCACATTGGTACAGCTGAGTGCATCTTGCGAATTTAAAATCTGTTATGGTGGGAATATTTACTCCCTGGTGATCAGCAAATCCCATGAAACAGGAAGTCCTCCTTGCCCTGCAGGACACAACCATAGGACAGGAATCTTCTGAAAGTTGGAAATTTGTTTTCCCAGTTTTTAACTTGTCTTTTTGTTTGGCTGATTGATGTGTTTTGCTGTGCAAAAAAATTTTATTGTTGCTGTTGTTTGGGTAATGCAAATTTCAGCCTTTTCCTTAATTGCCTAAGAAACAGATATGATTGTCTGGCTATCCACTTACCCCCATATACCTTTTTCCTCCATTGATTTGAGATGCCACCTTTATCACATATTAAATTACCTGATGCAATTATTTTTGGATTTTTCCACTTTGTTTTATTGATCTATGTATTCACGTGCCAACACCTTAATCTTACTATCCAAGCCTTATGATGTTTTAATAACTGGTAAAGCTAGGCTTTCTTCATTTTCTTCCTTCTCAGGGCTTTCACAAATAGTCTTGTTTATTTAATCTTCCAAGTGTTTATTTAATCTTCCAAAATAAAATTGTCTTAACTCCAAGGTTCCTTCTTCTGCTGCTTTACCAAGTGTTAAAAAATTACAGCCTTGGGTGCCTGGGTGGCTCAGTGGGTTAAGCCTCTGCCTTCGGCTCAGGTCATGATCCCAGGGTCCTGGGATCGAGCCCCGCATCGGGCTCTCTGCTCAGCGGGGAGCCTGCTTCCTCCTCTCTCTCTGCCTGCCTCTCTGCCTACTTGTGATCTCTCTCTGTCAAATAAATAGATAAAATCTTAAAAAAAAAATACAGCCTTCTGACTTGTGCTCCTCTGGTCTGTACTCCCACTTTGGTGGACACCTTCTCTTTCTTTTCCCCCTGATATCCTTACTCTGAATAATTTGAATTCTACACCCAGACGTTTCCTCGCAGAGAAAGCATTCTGTAAACTTCATCTACCACTTTTGGAAATTACGAAAATTGATGCTGAATAGCTATGGGATTTGGAACAAAACCATTTTCAGATTTTTTTCAGCTATACACTGTAAGTAAAAAAAAATGTTCCATTTCATTGGGGTTTTGTTTTGCACAATTAGAAATCATTTTCAGCCTGTTCCCAGTGGTACGTATCCAGAGAGCTGGACTCTTGCAAGCACTCTGTCCACGAAACACGTTCGGCGGACGCCTCCCCTCCTCACACTCCTTCAGTATTTCCTCCTTGGCCTCCAAATGGTGGAGCGCCCCGGAACTCAGATTCCAGACCTCGTCTCCTCTCATCTAAACTCCCTCCCTGAGTGAGTTTATGCTCTTGAGAATTTAAATGAGGACTCCCAAATTCTACATCTCCAGCCTGCACCTGCACCACGTACTCAAGATTCGCCCCTCTAACCGCTTCCTTATCAACTCCCACTGGATGTCTCAAATGTGTCTTCAATTTAACTTTTCCCAAAACAACTCTGATATTTTCCCCCCAGACCTGTTTCCCTTAGAGTCTTCCCAAGTTAGTGACAATTCTGTTCTCGTAGCTGAGGGAAAACCTTTTGGCCCACTCTTTTGAAGCCACCTACTCCTGGGTTCACTCATGTGACCACAGCTCAGCTGGACTGCTGGAATGACTGGGACAGCAGGTCTCTCTCCACGCGGGGCTCTGACAGGACTCCTAGAGGGCAAGCCCCGGCATACAAGCCCGCCTTAAATCTCTTCTCGACTTACAGCTTCTGATGTGCCAATATGAGCTCAGTGTCTTTATCGTGGAGCAAGGAAACCAGCCCCAGGAATGTCCACGTATGGCGAAATGACTCCCGCTGCCAGGAGACTGCCCACACTGCGGCACTTACTGACTCATTCGTAACCGGCAAACTTTAGCAAAGCTGCAGTTAGCTGACAGCTTTGCAGGGCCTGCTGATGTGACCACAACACTCAGCTTTTCCTCCCCAGATAAGATGATTCTTCAGCTCTTTTGTCTAACTGCTTTTTTTTCTAAGGCAAATTCTCCCAGGATTTTCATTCAGGGCTCTTTTGCAGCTAAACAGTCACAGGTCCCCAGGTTTGCGGATTAGTCGCCCTTTCTCTACCCTTTCAGGTTTCCTAGTGTTTCACAATTTGTACCTGCCCAGACTTCTCCTGTCTTTTGTTTAGTCCTGTTTCGTCAATTTTCCAATCCTTTCATGTATGTTCTTTCTCTTTACATAATCCCTTCCTCTGATTTCCTTGGTTTATTTTTCATGTCCTTTTTCTAACTACATGAATTGAATGTTTAATTCATTTGTTTGCATTCTCTCTTAATCATGAATGTTACAAGCTATACATTTCTTTTTTATGTAGATATTTATTTATTTGAGAGAGAGCAAGAGAGAGCACACCAGTGAGCATGAGGGGGCAGAGAGCAGACTCCCTGTTGATCCCAACTCTGGACTTGATCCCAGGACCCTGAGATCATGACCTGAGCCCAAGGTAGACGCTCAACTGACTGAGCCACCCAGGTGCCCCCAAGCCATTACATTTCTAAGTAAGGCACCTTCTACCCATTAAATCCCCCCATCTGGTCACTGAGTTCAGATACACTTACCCTGTAGCTGGCACTGCACTCTACACACATTGTTTTTACATCCCAGATTAATCTTCCGTGCCCATTTTACAGATGAAATATGCACTCAGATGTCTGTCTTGTTGCGCCTGGCTGGCTCAGTCAAAAGAGCACGTGATTCTTGATCTCAGGGTTGTGAGTTCAAGCCCCATGCTGTGTGTAGAGGTTACTAAAAAAAAAAAATAAATAATAATAATAATAATTAATTAATTTTTAAAAATGTCTGTGTTGTGTTACTACTATTCCGGGGACATCTGAACATTCCGTTTTAAGGGATCCCCCAGCCTGTGCCCCTCTCCTCTATCTCCTATTTCAATACTCATAGCAAATGCCATTTCTTCCAAGGAGAGTTTAGTAAAACACTGACCGCCTGATCTAAAAGTGCCTCCCTCCACACTTGCACACATTGTTTTATTTTGTTCATAGCACTACCTCAAACTATCATATTCATCTATTTTGTTTCCTTGCAATGATCTGCCTCCACGTCTGAACCTCAGGCTTCAAGGAACAGACATCTGTGTCTTGTTCAACACTGCGTTCCTGAGGCTCCTCCGAGTCTGCGGCGCGCGCGTCGGCAGGAGTCGACCCGTGGAATCCGTGCATTTGCCGAATGCAAACAACGCCGCTGGCGGAGGAGCCAGCCCCTGTAGACTCCGCCGACAGAGAAAGCAACAGCCCCTTTGGAATCTGGCAGCGGGACCCCGGGAGGAAGAGGCACCCTCCGGAGACGGGACTCCGAGCAGCTCGCTGAACTGCAGCCGCTGTGCCCTCCTGTGACAGGAGGGGGAAACGACCACGGCCACTCACAGCGATTCTACACAGATTCAAACGTACCTCACAAGCCCGCGAGCGAGCAAGAGAGGAGGAGAGGTCGCCCAGCAGCACGGGGGGAGGAGGGGACGGCCTGGGGACCCGGCACTGGCGGCGAGGGGGACGCAGGGCTTGCGAGCGGCACGCGGGAGCGCCTGGGCAGGACAGACCCGAGGGAGGCTCGGGGGAAGGGAATGAAGGGGGCGCCGAGGAGGCCTCCAGGGCCCGCGGCGAAGACCCGCGAGCGGACGCGGAGGGGCGCCGGCCCGCGGGAGGAGGCGCGGAGAGGCGCCCCCTTCATTCCCTTCCCCCGAGCCTCCC
>NW_019154117.1:5572674-5639597 GCF_002288905.1 Enhydra lutris kenyoni
GGGCGGGGCGCGGGCAGGGGGCGCGGGAGCCGGCCGGGGACGGGCGGGGCGGCCGCGGTGGCCGTCGCCTCACTTCCGGGAGCGCCTGGGCGCCGCGCCCGCCTCCAGCGTGCTGCGCAGCCTGCCGGCCGGCCCCGCACCTCGCAGCCGCACCTCGCCCCCGGCGAGCGCGCAGCCAGGCCGGAGTCCCCAGCGCGCGCGGCCCGGGCCGCTCCCTCCCGCCATGGGGGCGTCGGCGCGGCTGCTGCGCGCGGTGATCATGGGGGCGCCGGGCTCGGGCAAGGGCACCGTGTCGTCGCGCATCACCAAACACTTCGCGCTGAAGCACCTCTCCAGCGGGGACCTGCTCCGGGACAACATGCTCCGGGGCACAGGTGGGAGCCGGGGCCGGAGGGGTGGCGGGGCGCCGGCGCCCGGGCCGGGATTTGCGGGCGGGGATGCGGGTCTGGGGAAAGTGGGGCCCGGGGTGCGGGTTCCCGGATGCGGGACCAGGGATGCGGAGGCGGGATGCCGCTCCCGCCGCCCAGGGGAGAGATCTTAGGCAGCTGAGCAATTGCGCCCCGAATGCTCCAGGCTCCGGGGCAGCTTTGGGCGGGTCTTTGGGGGAAAAGACTAGAGAGTTAGGACGAGTTCGAAGTTCAGAGTTTAGAGTAAACTGCTGGGCGTCGTTTGAGAGGCACGTCCCGGTCCAGTCGCTCTGCTCCCTGAGGATCTGTGGCCTGTTCTCCACCTGCCCTTTCACCTGGAGAGCTCAAGTTTGACCTGAAGGGTTTGCGCTTCCTATTGCTTTGTTTAAACGCTGGGATTTTCTGGATCCACCCATTCTGCCATAATCTGAAGGCTGGCTATTATTTGTGCTCGCTGCAATCACAAAATTGGCTTAGAACTTTGATACCCCAGAGATTTCTTAGACAGGAAAACTATTCTTGTGCATAGTTATCTGAAAGACCGTTTTGTTTCTTTTCTTTCTTTCTTTCTTTTTTTTTTTTTTTTTTTAAGATTTTATTTATTTACTTGAGAGAGAGCGAGCACGAAAGGGGACACGAGCAGGGAGCCCGATGCGGGACTCGATCCTGTGACTCCAGGATCTTGACCTGAGCTAAAGGTCGCTCTCAACCAGCTGAGCCACCCAGGCCCCTGACTGTTTAGTTTCTCGTGCCAAATAAATTCTTAAAACTCAGCACCAAATCCAGTCAACAAACTCTATACTTTACAGTGGATGAATTTTATGTTAAGCAAATTATATGTTGAGAAAGCTGTTTTTATTTTTTTTAAATTTTTTCTAATAATGATTTTAAAAATATGTTTTTAAAGTAATTCTTACACCCAGCGTGGGGCTTGAACTCACAACAGGGAGATCTGAGATCAAGAGTCTCACACTTACCGTCTGAGCCAACCAAGGCCCCAAAAAAGCTGTTTTTAAGAAGTCAACAGTAAGATGAGGCATTTTTCCTCAAAGGTGTTGACCTTTATTTTCCAAAACGGAACTCATTTTGAACCTCATTCTGAAAAATTTTTGAAGTATTGCCTGGACAAGTTGAAAAAAGGATTGGACAAAGGACAGAAGTACTTGAAATGAAAAGGAAAGCCCTCTCTGGTTCCCTGCCTCAGTCCAGTTCTTCACAGGGGAACAGGACGTTGTGTTTCCTTTTAGAAATGTATATTTGTGTACAAACACACACGTATCTCGCCCTTATTTTATGCAGTATGCAATCACACTGTGTATGTATTCTGCACCAGCATATTTTCACTTTGTATCTAGGATATTTTTCCACATCAGAACATAAAAATCCTTTGCATCCTGTTCATGGTTGTATAGGCATCTGTTTGCTGAATCTAGATCATTTCTAGGTGGAGTTTTTGTCTGTTTTAAAATACAAGCGAGAAAAAGAACGACCTCAGTGGTTTTAGTTTGTCTCTTGGAGTTCTTTCAATCCACACGGCACAGAGTCTAGCAAATGACTGCTTTTATTTTTCTCTTCTAACATTGATCTTTTAAGAAACATACAGTGTATACTGTCTTCTGTGATCAGTTAACACTTCTTCAGAAGGTTAAATTGTTTGGCCTGCTTGCTAAATGTTCTTGATGCAACATTCTTAAGTAGTTTGGTAACAGTAAACAGCCTCCAACCCGGCACCTGGTGGGGGTAAGTTTATGCAAAGTGGGAAGGCTTAAAGAATGCCTAAGAGGTTCTCTGAAAAATAACAGAGCAGTGAGGTATCACTGTGTGATTAAAGAACACTTTTTTTTTTTTTAAGATTTTATTTATTTATTTGACAGAGAGAGATCACAAGTAGGCAGAGCAGCAGGCAGAGAGAGAGCGCGGGAAGCAGGCTCCCTGCTGAGCAGAGAGCCCGATGTGGGGCTTGATCCCAGGACCCTGAGATCAGGACCTGCACCGGAGCCAGAGGCTTAACCCACTGAGCCCCCCAGGCGCCCCTAAAGAACACTTTTAGCAGGAAGTTAAAGTTCCATTGCTTTGTGAAAACATAAAGCTTTTTCTTCTTAATTTTATTTTTTCAGTGTTCCAAGATTTATTGTTTATGCACCACACCCAGTGCTCCACGCGATACCTGCCCTCCTTAATACCCACCTCCAGGCTCACCCAAGCATTTTTAAAAAATTAAATTGAAAGCCAATGATGTGAACTTCTTTCAAAATTAAGAAACAATGCCCTGTTTATCCTTAATATCCGCAGACAGGCCCACTATTCTCTTTCTGACTCCCAAGTGGAGAAAGGGAGGCTGGAGGGACTGGAGGGGAGCATCCCTTGGTAAGAAGTCCAGCTCGCCTCAGCCTCAGGTGCCTGCTCCTTCTTTAAAAGGTTTTTAAAAACAGCAGTTCTTTAACAAAGAAAACAAAGTAGAGTTTGGGGAGATATCAGAAGATTGTTATTACAGATGTTCTGTATCTCAGGACTAAGAATATATTCTCAATAAATATTTTTCTCTTCTAACATTTTTCTCTTCTTGTTTTTTGTTGTTGTTGTTGTTCTTTTGTTCTTTTGTTCTGTTTTGTTTTTTAGTGGAACTGGATATTTCCCACAGGATCAGAGCCGAAAAAGCATTGTAGTCTTTTATTAAAAAATACTGTTTCATGTTTTTTGATACTAAAAGTAAAGTATACTTATTATAAAGGTAGAAAAACATGTGAGAATTAAAATCCTCATAATTCCACCACTGGGAGACAATAACAATTAACCCTTTAGTGCCTTAGATGCTTTTTTCTCTGTTGCATTTGTATGTATTTTCAAAATTGTTGCATTCTAAATGATTGCTCATATACCTTTTTTGTCACTTACTGTGAGCATGGCCACACGCCATGAGGCAGTCATAAAAATGATATTTAATTTTTTTATTTATATATTTTTTTAAGATTTTATTTATTTATTTGACAGAGAGAGCAAGCATTGGCACAAGCGGGGGTAAGGCACAGGCAGAGGGAGATGGAGAAGCAGATTTCCCGCTGAGCAGGGAGCCCGATGTGGGGCTCGATCCCAGAACCCCGGGATCGTGACCTGACCCGAAGGCAGAAGCTTCACTGACTGAGTCACCCAGGGGCCCCAAAAATGATACTTAATTTTAACGTTTTCCCGTCATTGGACATTTATGTTGTTAACCATTCTTTGCTATAATAAATACTGTTATGACCATCTTTATTCATCAACACTTGGCAGCATCCCTGCTTACTTCCTTCCAATATGAAATCCTGAGCGTGGCATTTCTGTAAACGTGGTCCTGTCAAATAGGGTTGAAGAAGGAGGGCACTAGCTTACTCTCCAGCCTCTATTTCATGACGGTGCTGTGTTTTATAACCTAGAGCTGTATTTTAGAGCTAAAGTTTAAAAATCAATCCAGAGGATGTGACAAGAACACTGGATACGCGAGGCCACCTGTTGGCAGGACCAGACGTGGAGTCATGGTGACGGGCACGAACCCAGAGTCAAGAGGCTGGAGCCTGACTCTTAAGACGTTAGGCCAGCCCGCTGATTTAAAGATGAGCAACTGAGTGCAGGAGGGGTTGAAGAACTCGCTCATTTGTAAACAGCAGTTACCTGGAGACAGGGGTGAACACTCAGGTCCCCTCGAGCACCAGTTAGACACTTTGCTGATGCAGTGTTGACGGTCGGGAGATCATTTTTGATGGGGACAGTTGTTTAATCTCTTTATTTCAAAGGCTATTTGAAAAGCAGTGAACACACCAAGCCTTCATTTTATGAACATCAGAATTTGTGAATTTGAAAAGCTCGGTCGCTTTTGGACTGGTAATGGTCTGGCTGTGGCAGAAATCGTGAGGTTGCTGTGGGATTGCCCAAAGTTTGAGAAACTGCCTTGTGGTTTAGCGCCTCTCAGAGACGGAACCCTGCACTAGAGAGCTGATCTTTTCAAATGTCCTCTGTGCTCATCTGTACGTTGGGGAAGTTGAACTCAGTAGATGATAGTCAAAGTCTCTGTCAGCTCCCGGGATTCCCTAATAAAACTTGTGCAAGCATAGGCACCCCTAATGGTTTTGACAGTAGGGTCAATTATTTTTGTAGAGGCAAAAAACCCCAAAAGCCTAATTTATAAGAGGCAGTATATTTACATGGTTTGGAATTCCAAAAAATTTAAAAGAGCATTTAGTGAAAAAATCCTTCTAGAGCTATTTCATGTGTATACAACCAAATGTTACCTGTTCTTTCCTGTTTTTCTCTTACATAAATGACAGCAAACTGTCATATGTATTGTTCCTTTCATAATAGCGCTTTTTGTAAGGATTGCCTCATTTTTAATAGGTTCATTGAGATCTAATTCATATACCATCTATTTTACCCATTTGAAGTTTACAATTTATTGGACTTTAATATATGCCCAGAGTTGTGGAACCATTACAACGGTCAATTTTAGAGCATTTTCATTACCCCCTAAAGAAACCTCATACCCGTTAGTAGTCACTCCTGTCTCCCCTCCACTCCCCAATCTGAGCCCCTGGCAACCCCAATCTACTTTCTGCCTCTATTGATTTGCTTCTTCTGAACATTTCAGACAAATGGACTCATGCAGTATGTGGTCTTTTGTGTCTGCTTCTTTTCACTTAGCTTGACATTTTCAAGGTTCACCCGTGTTGTAGTGTGTATTGGTTCTCCATCCATTTTATTGCTGAGTAGTATTTCATCAAATAGATGTAGCAGATTTTATTTATCCATTCATGAGTTGGTGGACTTGTTTTCAAGTTCATACACTTTGTAACATATATCAGTACTTCATTTCTTTGTATGGCAGAGTGGTATAATTTTGTCTAGATACTTCACATTTTATTTGTACATTCCTCACTTGGCGGACATTTGAGTTTCCACTTTTTGGCTCTTGTGTACAAGTTTTTGTGTACATGTCTTTTAATTTGTCTTGGATGTGAGTGTGTGTGTGTGTGTGTGTGTGTGTGTGTGTTCGTACACCTTGGCATAACATGCAGTTGCTAGGTAAGGTGGTAACTCTTTTTAACATTTTTGAAAACTGCCACAGTATTTTTCCAATTTGGCTACATCGTTGAAAACCCCACCAGCAATAGAGAGGAGTTTCCATTTCTTAACATTCTTGCCTATTCTTGTTATTATCTGTCTCTTTGATTATAGTCATCCTGGTGAGTGTGAAATGGTATCTCATTGTGGTTTCCATTTGTATTTCCTTAATGACTAGTCAGGTTGAGCATCTTTCCATGGGCTTATTGGCCTTAGGTATATCTGCATTTTGCATTCAGATCCTTTGCCCGTTTTTAAAAATGGGTTTTTATTGTGTAAGGGTTATGTCTTTTATTGTTGTAAGAATTCTTATCTAAAGAATATCTCTAGGGACGCCTGGGTGGCTCAGTTGGTTAAGCAGTTGCCTTCGGCTCAGGTCATGATCCCAGCGTCCTGGGATCAAGTCCCACATCGGGCTCCTTGCTCTGCAGGGAGCCTGCTTCTCCCTCTGCCTCTGCCTGCCATTCTGTCTGCCTGTGCTCGCTCGCTCTCCCTCTCTCTCTCTGATAAATAAATAAAAAAATCTTTAAAAAAAAAAAAAAGAATATCTCTAAATATAAGTTCCTTATCAGATAAAGAATAAATAAAGTAAATAAAAGTAAATAAAGAATTTACTTCCATTCAGTGGATTGTCTTTTCACTTTTGTGGTGTTCTTTGTGTTTTTTGTTTTGTTTTGTTTTGTTTTTATTAACATATAATGTATCATTTGCCCCAGGGTTACAGGTCTGTGACTCGTCAGGCTGACACACTTCACAGCACTCACCATTCACATGTTCTTTGTGGTTTTTAATTTTTTTTAATTTTTTTTTTTTAGGATTTTATTTATTTATTTGACAAATCACAAGTAGGCAGAGAGGCAGGCAGAGAGAGAGGGGGAAGCAGGCTCCCTGCTGAGGAGAGAGCCCGATGCAGGGCTCGATCCCAGAACCCTGAGATCATGATCTGAGCCGAAGGCAGAGGCTTAACCCACTGAGCCACCCAGGCGCCCCTGTGGTTTTTAATTTTAATGAATGCAGTTCATCTATTTTTTCTTTTGTTGATTGTGCTTTTGGCCTCATGTCTAAGAAAACATTGCCTGATGAATAGTCATGAGGATTTATGCCTATGTTCTCTTTTAAGAGTTTTGTAGTTTTAGCTCTTACCCTAAGATCTGTGATTGATATTAATTTTTACATACAGTGTGAGGTTGAGGTCCAGCTTTATTCTCTCTTGTCTGGATATCCAGCTGTCCCAGCACTACTTGTTGAAAAGAGTATTCTTTCCCCTACTGAATTGTCTTGGTATCCTCGTTGAAAACCAGTTGATGGTAAATGTAAGGGGTTGTTTCTGGAGTTTTAATTCTGTTCATTAATCTGTACATCTACTGTTCTCCCAGTACTGCACATTATTGATTGATGTTTTGAAATCCAAAGCATGTGTCCTCCAACTTTGTTCTTTTTCAAGATTGTTTCAGCTGTTCTGGGTCCCCTGCTTTTTCATACGACTTTTAGGATCAGTTTCTCAGTTTCTGCAAAGACACCAGCTGGGATTTTGATAGGATTGCTTTAAATCTGTTAGTAATTTTTGGAGACTATTTCCATCTTATTATTTATTTAACTATTTTATTTATTTATTTGTCTGAGAGAGAGAGAGAGAGGGAGAGCGCACAAGCAGGGAGAGCAGCAGGCAGAGGCAGAGGGAGAAGCACACTCCCCACTGAGCAAGGAACCTAATGCAGGGACTAGATCCCAGGACCCTGGGATCAATCAGAACCTGAGCTGAACGCAGGTGCTTAACTGACTGAGCCACCCAGGTGTCCCAAAACTACTTCCATCTTTTTTTTTTTTTTTTTAAGATTTATTTATTTGACGGAGATCACAAGTGAGCAGAGAGGCAGGCAGAGAGAGCAGGGGAAGCAGGCTCCCTAATGAGCAGCGATTCCAGGACCCCGAGATCATGACCTGAGCTGAAGGCACAGGCTTTAACCCACTGAGCCACCCAGGCACCCTGACTACTTCCATCTTAATATTAACTTTTCTAATACATGAATATGAGGTGTTTCTCCATGTAGTTAGGTCTTTAATTTCTTTCAACAATGTTGGAGTTTTCAGATGGCCCATTTTACACTTCTTTTTAAAAATATATTGCTAAGATTTTTATTTTTATATTCTGATGTAATTGTGAATGGAATTGTTTTCTTAATTTTATTTTTCAGACCGTTCAAGGCTAAATTTTTTGTATATTGATCTTGTGTCCTAAAACTTTGCTGAACTCATGAGTTCTAGCAGTTCTTTTAGTGCGTTAGGATTTTCTGTACAGAAGATCATCTCTTCTGCAAATAGGGATAGTTTCACTTCTTCGTTTCTGGATGTCTTTAATTTCTTTTTCTGGACTAAGGGCCCTGGCAAGAATCTCTGATACAATGTTGAGCAGAAGTGGCAAGATCAGATGATCTTTTCTTAATGCTTTTCTTATACTGATGAAATTCAGAACTTTAAAAATAAGCCCCATCCTCTCAATCCCTTTGATGTCATTAGTTGAGGGCTTACACGAGGGCTGGGCCTAAAGAGTGAGAGGTGAGCAAAGGGGCCGATCCCCATTTTAGGGACTCAGCCCCGAAGCAGTGCAAGTTTTTACATTTTTTCCCCCAAACACTGGTGATGAGGCTGACCTCTGCTTCCCCAGAGCAGTGGTCAGAGCCTGGTCAAAGCAACAGAGAGGTGCTCCCATACTAAGTGTGTGTCCCTTTACAGTGGGGTATTGTATTGAAAGGTTCCTGAGTGCTGTCCCAGGAACCAGGCCCTCTTCCTGATTCAGACTTTGACCCCTGGCCACACGCCTGTCAATTCCAGGCAGTTAATGTGCTTAGTGAAAACCCAAAGTTTCATGCATATGACAATTTAGTATCTGTTCTGAAGTCAGTGTGGCAGTTTATACCAAGAATTATGGAAACAGTCATATACTTTGACCTTTTAATCTGACTCCTAAGAAGTTATCCATCAGAAATAATTCAAAAAACATGGGGCGCCTGGGTGGCTCAGTGGGTTAAGCCTCTGCCTTCGGTTCAGGTCATGATCTCAGGGTCCCGGGATTAAGCCCCGCATGTGGCTCTCTGCTCAGCAGGGAGCCTGCTTCCTCCTCTCTCTCTCTCTGCCCGCCTCTCCCCCTACTTGAAACCTCTATCAAATAAATAAATAAAATCTTAAAAAAAAAAAATTCAAAAAACAGAAAAAAGAAGAAAGGGTGTTAAGATCTTCAAAAGTAGCAGTAGTAGGGCAAAACCAAGACCAATTTAGATAATTTAAATGTCCAACAGTCCCGCTGTGATAATGTTTTATATATCAAACTTGGGTATATGTTGATGGAGTGTTATATAGTTAACCAAAAATGACTATATAAAATCACTGAAAAATATTTACAAAATAATGCTAAATGAAAAAGGACATAAAACTATACATACACCAGGAGCGCCAGGCTGGCTCAGTTGGTAGACGTGCAACTTTTGACCTTGGGGTCGTGCGTTCAAGCCCCACATTGGGTGTGGAGCTTACTTAAAACAACAACAACAACCCTATATACACATAGATTACAATAGTATCACAATTCCTAATGAATACAGTTTAAATAGTTTGGTGAAAACTGATGAATAAATCAAAATATTGTTGGGTAAGAATGACATCAGATTGTGGGTAATACTTTTAAACTGTCCATTAAGTCTTTTCCAGGGCATTCAGTAAAACGTACTATGAACACAGTGCTAATCTGGCCAAAAACTGAATTATGTGACATCTGCGTCTGTCTTAGAGGATTAGAAGAATCTCTACAGTAACATGATAGCCGGCACTTACACTGAGCCACTTATAAATAATGACTATTTCAGGTCCTTACTTGAAAAGAAAATAATTTCTAGTATCCTGTACATTTTTTTCTGATTAGAAAATTTACCAAAATACAGAATAGTGCAGATAGATTAAAAAAATCACTTCTGTCACACAGAGGTGACGGCTGTTAACCCGGTGTCAGTAGCTTTCTATTATTTTTTCTGTCTCTACATTTGCATTTACATATTTTTATAAATTGGGAATTTGAAATAGGTATAGATCGTTTCGTAACTTCTGTTTTTATCATAAAAGTTGACAATGCACGTTTTTGTATGATGGTGCTGTCCGGAGGTCCTCTCCAGGCCGGTGGTTTGCTAGGGGCCTGGAATGGGGTGAGACGAGTACGCTTGCTGATAGTGTTTCCCTCCCTCTTCTGCTGTAGAAATTGGTGTGTTAGCCAAGACGTTCATTGACCAAGGGAAGCTCATCCCAGATGATGTCATGACTCGGCTGGCACTTCATGAGCTGAAGAGACTCGCACAGCACAGCTGGCTGTTGGATGGTAAGTGGTGTCAGAGCATTTCAGCCGGCGGGATGATGTGTGTGGGCAGAGCAAGGGCATCTCGTGGCTACAGACACACATCTGGTGGCTGGGGGGCCTGAGTGCCACCATTCACCACCCTGAAGCCTCAGGCCAGTCGCCTTCTCTGGGCCTGCTTCTTCCTCTGAAGCAAAAGGCAGCGGTGAACCGCAGGATTTCTACACTCCCTCCAGCTGTGACTTGTTCCTTCCCCCTCCTCGGAGTATATTTTATGAGGAGGGAGAAGGAAGGGTGGAAAGTAATTTGCAGTAAGCTGTAAACTTTCCCCAGCCAGAGCTGTGGTGGGATCCTTTAGGAGAGGTTGATTTTTAGTTTTTGGAGAGCGAGGTATTTATTTTAAGGAATTGGCTCACAGGATGGTGGAGGCTGACAGATCCCGAGATCTTCAGGACGAGTGTGCAAGCCAGAGGCCCAGAAAACTGCTGGGTGGTCAGTCAGGCTCCAGTCTGAAGGCCAGCGGGCTTGAGACCTAGGCGGAACTGGCTTCCATTTGAATCTGAAGTGGGAAAAGCCTCAGACTTTTGAGTATCTCAGCTCAGGGCAGTCAGGCAGAGGAACTGCCCCTTACGGGGGGAGGGTCACCCCTTCTGGTCTGTCCAGGCCTTCCCCGGATTAGGGGAGGCCCACCCACATCAGGGAGAACAATCTGCTTCACTCAGTCTCCTGATTTATTTTATTTTATTTTATTTTAAATTTTATTTATTTATTTGACAGAGAGAGAGATCACAAGTAGACGGAGAGAGAGGCAGGCAGAGAGAGAGAGAGAGAGGGAAGCAGGCTCCCTGCTGAGCAGAGAGCCCGATGCGGGACTCGATCCCAGGACCCTGAGATCATGACCTGAGCCGAAGGCAGCGGCTTAACCCACTGAGCCACCCAGGCACCCCTCAGTCTCCTGATTTAAATGTCACTCTCACCTAAAAACAGCCTCACGGACAGACCCCAAATAATGTCTGACCAGTATCCAGGCATCCCACGGGTCCAGTCAAGTCGACGCATAAAATTAACCACCATCACAGCTGCCCTACAGCTCTGATCTGCCTGCCCCGTATTCCTGCTTTTTTTCGGATTGTTCATCATTCATTAATCCTCTTCCTTCTCCCCCCTCTCAACCTTCCTTTCTTCTTCTTCTTCTCCTTCTTTCTTCTCCTTTCTTCTCCTTCTTCTCCTCCTTCTTCTTCTATTTGTAAAGGTTTTCCAAGGACACTTCCACAGGCAGAAGCCCTGGATAGAGCTTATCAGATAGACACAGTGATTAATCTGAACGTGCCCTTTGAGGTCATTAAGCAGCGTCTCACCGCGCGCTGGATTCATCCAGCCAGCGGCCGCGTCTACAACATCGAATTCAACCCTCCCAAAGCTGTGGTGAGTCACTGTGTTGGCACAGACGGCCTCCGACTCCTCTTGCCCTCGCAGACGTGTTAGGACATCTGCTCCAGGGGGAATGTTCTCAGGTCACGTGGTGCGGTGGACCAGTCCAGGGCGCTCAGCTTGTTGGTCCTGGAATCCGCGGGAACAATGGGGGTTTGTTACTCATTGGGAAGCATTTACGGACTTCCTACTCCCTGCCGGGAAGTGTGCTGGGAGTTGGGGTGAGAAGGATTAGTGACAGCTGTGGCTCATTTAGGGGTTACAGTTGGGATTCCCAGGCTCCGCTGAGTCATCTTGTATACATCTGAGATTATTGAGAGGCTGCTTTTAGGAAACCTTTTAACTCTGAGCACCGATACCGGCAAAGACTTAGGCTCTCAGGGCTCTGCGTCATGATGGTCTGTGTTTGGATTTGGTTCTGTTTACTTAGAAGCACACTTGTGTGCTTGGTGCCTGCAGAGGGTTGTCTAAAAACATGCTTCGAAGATGAGACGTTTGATCCCAGCCTCTTGTAACTCCTGTTTAGGGCGTTGATGACCTGACTGGGGAGCCTCTCATTCAGCGTGACGATGACAAGCCAGAGACCGTTGTCAAGAGACTGAAGGCTTATGAAGTCCAAACTCAGCCGGTCCTGGAATATTACCAGTGAGTTTGTCGCTTTTCAGAGCTTCTCTTGCGTGATGAAGCACTAAGTTAGGTTTCGATTATCCGTGCTTTGAAGCTGAAATGCGAAACACCAGAAGATCCAATTCAAATTGGTTTAAACAGTATGGGAAGAGTATTAGCTTGTGTAACAGAGAATTCCAGAAGGTTGATGGGACTTCAGTCACCGCTAGGTTTGGTCAGAGTTTTGCCGTACTTGGAGCTTTGCATTGGCTGTGTCCTCGACTCCCTGCCCGGTTGCAGACGGCCGCCAGAACAGGCGGGGGCTGTTTTTCATGGGGGGGATGAGGGGTCAGCATTCCGCCAAGTGAGCAAAGCCCCACGCGTCATGAAGGTGGCACCGACACAAACCAGCCCCTGTGGGCGGGGAATGCCTTGTCCTGGCTGTTGTAGGCCTAGGTTACTGCCCGTTCTGGAACCAGCTCCTGGTTGGGAGGGAATAGGCTGGTTGGTCACCCTCTGGAGTAGGGAGTCCCTCCAGAGTCTGCTGTTGGATAGAGGGAGGGCTGCTGCGGACGGTGGGGAGGCAAGTCGGCTAACGCCCGCCACCCGTGCCATTGGAGGTACAGAAGCCTCAAATGGCAGCCTAGCCTCACATCCTTTATTTGGCTAATAGTCTTTAGAACTTGTCTTTGAACACAATTTTGTCTGCTTGTTAGAGAATTTGTTTCCCACAACAAATAGGAAATGATGGTGAATAATTCTTTGGCTCAGTGCAGTCTGCCTGCTCAGTCTTGACCTCTGTTCATGGAGGAGTGACTGCATCCCCCTTTCCCTTCATAACATTCACTAACTGAACAGTGATTCCATGTCAAGACAGCCCAGTGCTGTGGCTGGAGCAGGTCTTGGCTCCTGACTGCCCAAGTTCAAATCCCAGTTCATTGTTGGTTAACTCGGTCTTAACCTCTTGCTTAACTGGGGGTAAGGATAGAGGGTCGGAAGAGTGTGTTCCTAGGAGTGACTCCTAGAACTGGGCCTGATGCAGAGTGAACGCTGTGTCACTGTTAGCCGCTACTGGTGGTGGTGTGATGAGTACACATGCCGTGACCTCTGAAGCCATCGTCTCCAAACTGTTCTAGAGTAGTACTTTCTGGACAGTGAAATTACAAGGGAGTTGGCAATTCGCTTTCTCCAGTGGCTGTTACTGTGCGTCTGTGGTTTCTGTAACGAGCTAGGCTCTGCAGGTGACGAGCTGTGTGTGTGGCCCTGGGCTCGGTCTTCATTCAACCTTTGTGCCACAGTTTTGTCACGTGTGAAGTCCAGAGCAGTATTAAACAGTTCCTCCTGTATAGGGCTGTAAAGGGGATTGAGAGAATCCACATAAAGGCTTACCACAGCCCCAGTACCAATAAATCACTCGGTGGTGGTTGCTGTTCTTATTTACTCTGCGGACATGGGTCCACACGGGTCAAGGCCAGGCCCCAGGAAATTCACCTCACGCCCCAGGGTGAGGCAGAGAGCTGGGTAAATCATAGTTTCCATACCATGGGCTATGTGCTTCTATCTGTCAGGAGCCTCATTCACACTAACCTCAGCAAAGGGGAATTAATTCTAACTACAAAGTCCAAAGGTAGACCCTGGGTCCAAGTGTTCAGAGGGCGTCCTCCGGCCTTGGTCACGGTCAGCTTCTTTTCCGTGTTGGCTTCAATCTCGGTTGGGCTGTCCCTGTGTGAGCCCCCCAGCATCCCAGCTTGTCTCTTACCACTTCAGCTACTGAGCAGAAAAGAGGGCCTGTTTGCCAGGAAGAGTTTGGAGTTGGTACCCATTCCCTCTGATCACGTCCATCCTGGAAGCTGGGGAGTGCGGAGAGTTCCACACAATCTCACGGATCAATTTTGGTGAAGGTGTTGTTTCTCAAACATGGTTTTGTTACCCACTCAAAAGGAATCAGAAGGGAGAGTGCGTTGTAGCTGGGCTGATCTGAACAGTGCAAGGCTATTCATAGAGGTTATCAACTCACACCAGCGGAAATGGGGGTTATTTCTCTCCAGGAGTGGGGAGGAGAGTTGGGAAGGCCACAGAGAGGAAGCGTTATGATCCGGGTCCCTATCTTAGGAGATACCCTAGGTTTTTTGTTTGTTTTTAAGATTTTATTTGAGAGAGAGAAAGAGCATGAGCAGGGGGAGGGAAGGGCAGAGGGAGAAGCAGACTCCCCCGTGAGCAGGGAGCCTGATGGCAGGACTCGATCCTAGGACTCTGGGATCATGACCTGAACTGAAGGCAGACACTTAACCGACTCAGCCACCCAGGCACCCCAGGAGAAACCCTAGTCTTTCCAGGCTTCCAGCTTTTGCTCCCTCTTGCCATGAACTTCTAAACTCCGGCATGTAGAGCTAAGGCTGGGCTTACCCAAAAACTGAAAAGTGGTATTTGCAACAATTTCGGTGGTAATCAGCATTGTTAGTTTAAAACATTTTAAGACATTTAGCATTTCAGCAGTGAGACAGAGTGATTAGGTCTGTGCTAACAAAGAGCACGAGGTTGTTACTCTTACGGGGACCTGTAGGTGAGACTGGTTTTATTACAGAGAAATGAAAATGACAGATGTCCATCCAGGGACAGCTTTCAGATCGGATAGGTTCCTGCACTTGTGCCCTCAGTAATGTACTCACTTGTGACTTTGCACTTCTATTTTAAACACTATATTCAAAAGAAACAAAAATAGGGTTTGGGTTTTTTGGTTTGGGGTTTTTTTTTTTTTTTGTAATTTGAGTAATACGTTAGCAAATTGTTTAGCAAAATAAATTCTCCTGATAAGGAACATATTTAGAGGGAGAGGAAAGATCCCAGGTCCACATATACAGCAGAAGCCCTATAAATACATCGCATAGTCACCCTGCGATCTGTTTTGTTTTCAGTGCATATCAAAGTTCTCAAAAATGACAGCTTCTTGTGATTTCATGCTCTCAACTTGCTCAAATGCTCTGTCAGTCTGGGTGAGACGCCACTTGTTTAAGATCTGCTCCTGGCTGACTGGCGCCATCCATGGGTCCATGTTAAATCAGTATCACCCGCAGACCCCTTTCCTTCAGTTGTAGTGTCGTCCGATGACATGAAGTAAAGATCTCCCCCCACCCCCACCCCCATTTGGAATATAGCCTCAAATGGACTCTTACTCAGTTTGGGTATGCCATTCCAGACATTCTCAGGGTTCACGGTCTCCTCCATGCCATTTGAAAGGTTCAAAACCCTTGTGCCTCCTTCAGGCATTTCCAGAGTCTCACACTTAGACCATGTGTTTCTTAGACTTGACCACACAACACATCTGGATCCAACAGTAAATCCTTTCAGGGTGTAGGTTTTCTCGGTTTGAGCTGAGACGTGATCTTGTGAAGCATTATGGTGCTTCCTTCCAGCTCGGGATTGTTCTTCAGAGAACAAAGTCAGTGATGAAATGGCATCTCTTTTTATTCTCTATAAATTCTTCTTTATATAGATTCATTTCACAGGTCCTTCCCGCATAGATGCAGTGGTGACCTATGGGCAAGCTGTGCTGGCCCTTGGAACATTCCACACGACGACTTCCTCGTGGCTTGAGGATCACTGTTAAGTGACTCTTAACAGAAGATGATGATGTGAGGGGCGCCTCGCTGGCTCAGTGGGTGGAGCATACACGACTCTTGATCTCAAGGTCCTGAGTTCAAACCCCACACAGCGGGTGGGAGAGGAGAGTTTTTTTAAAAAATGATAATGTGGATTTAGGGGTCTAGTAAGCACAGTCTGTGATCAGTAGAGAAGGGCATTGGCTTGCAATGGTAAACCTAGATTTTAGTTTCACTTGTGTCCTGTGGCTTATGGAAATGGTCAGTTGCAAAATAGGACCGCTTATTGAGTGTGTGCTCAGTGTTTTAAATATAATAGCTCACGTAATCCTTTCTAAAGCTCAGATTCCTTATTTCACTGACAACACTGTATATTTGAAAGTAAAGTAACAGCCCGGATCTCCAAGCTGGTAGTAGGCTTCCAAACACGGGGCCCTAGGCTTTGTCTGCTTACCCACTTGCAAGACCACTTCCTAATGCTTGATTATGCTTCCTGCTTTTCGCTTAGCTTTATTTTTTTCCTCTTTTGAATTTTGAGGGAAATGGCAATAAAAACTGTTTTTATGGTGTCTCCTATTGTGTTTCTCCATTTTTCCCCAAGGCAGACTGGTATGTGTTGCTGCCACACCAGCTGTCAATGTCTCTACCCCTGGGGGTAAGGTGGTGAGCAGAATCAGAATCCCAGGGCTGCTTTTCAGAACACACTCTCCCTCCAGAGGTTCTGGCATTCCTCCTCCTGCTTGCCATCCTCCCCCAACTCACACACAGTGTCTTTAAGTGTGTCCAAGAGCACCCGAGGAACTCTGGTTTCTTTCCACAAACAGAATCAGTCTTTGCTCTGCAAACTTTCACTTGATTTTCAGAGGCTTCCCTGAGGACAAAAGCATTCCTCTATGATACCTTATAAAATTTGGAGAGATTAATTAAGAGACTAATTAATTAAGACTTAATTTTAAGTAACTCCCACTGTTGGGGTGTCTGGGTGACTCAGTTAAGCGTTTGACTCTCGGTTTTGGCTCAGGTCATGATCCCAGGGTCCTGGGATGGAGCTCTGCGTCGGGCTCCCTGCTCAGCAGAGCTTGCTTCTCCCTCTCCCTCTGCCTGAGGCTCTGCTTACTTGTGCTCTCTGTCAAATAAATAAGATCTTTAAAAAAATAAATAAAAATAAAAATTAGCACTCTTTGAAAAAAATTAAAATAGAAAAGTATGGGTTTATGACAAGTATATAATACAATGCTGCTTAGGGGCCTGGCTTTTTTAGCAGTAACACCTTCAAATTTTTTGTTTTGTTTCTGACATTTTTGCCTTGTCTGTCTAGTTAAACATTTGACTAATACTCTGTTTGATTTTGGAAGTATTCTAATATGACCCAAGATTTGAGTAGTTTCTCCAGGGGTTGGGGGGATCACTTTGAAAGAGCTCATCAGACAAAGACCTGGTTTTGTTTGTTTTTGTGTTTTGTTTTGTTTTGTTTTGTTTTGTTTCTTGTCATCTTTAGGAAAAAGGGAGTGTTGGAAACCTTCTCTGGAACAGAAACTGACAAGATCTGGCCCTATGTTTATGCTTTCCTACAAACAAAAGTTCCACAGATGAACCAGAAAGCATCAGTTACTCCATGAGGAAAAGTTCACATGACCAGTAAAACGAGCAGGGATTCCTCGCCTGTGCATTTAGAAGCTCCTTGTTCTGAGTCTGGCATGTATGAATTCTTTGACAATTATACTAGTTTCACTTCCACTGATTTTATTCTGGAAACTAAGGATGTGTCAAATGAGTCTAATACTAAGATTCTTCTTTTGGTCTAGTGTGTTTTACCCAGATAACTTCTATCGGCGTGCAATTAAAAAAAGCATCAGATGTCTTAACTTTGGAAAAATCTTCTAGAGGATAATTAAAAGAGCAATTGGTAGTAGTGTAACTTTTGTTCAGAAAAGTGGTTAATAAAATTTTTCTTATTTTTCTGGAAAAGCTAAAAAAAATTTTCATGTCACTTGGTAAAGCGTCTTATTAGAGAAATGTGTATAGGCTGATGCCAAAAACCCAGCATTGTTAGCACTGTGGTACATGGTTTTGTGAGACACTGTGTCTTTCAAATTCTAGAAAAACAACTAGATATGCAGATTAGCTTCAGGATCCAAATTCACTGCTGCCTTTACACTAAGAAACTTATAAGCTTGGCCATATATACTGTATTTTTTGTGTTGTTAAACCTTCAGTTTACTCAGAATTTTCAGTCTGCTATAAAATTATATTACATCAGCATATAGGAAAATTCTCAGGTTAAGAAATATGTGCTTTGGGATCTACTTGCCCGTTTCTCTTTTTGATCACTGTGTAAGATCTCATGAGTGATGAGTAACAAAGTACGAAAAGAAAAGAAAACCCATGGTCCTAAGTAAAGTAAGCATTCTTGGTCCTCAGAAGTAGAATCAGGTACGCCTGGGGAGAATTCCCTTGACACATAACAACCAATTAGTAAACAATCAGAAGTAGTAAACTAATCAAATTAGTAGCAGTTAAAAGGATTTACTAATCCCCTTGCTGATCAAAGCAGTGGACACCTGCTGGTGTCCCCACCACCTCAACTTCCGGCAGGGAGAGACCTCTGCCTGTGTGGTACCGTAGGTAGCCATTTAAAAGTGAAGATGATTTGCTCTCTTAGTGGGGCAACAAGGATGCAGGCTTCTGTCCTGTGGCTTGGTAAGAAGAGTGGGGCAAGAAGTGGAGGAGAAACGCAACTACATCTTCACTGGCCTATTTCCTCTTCCTTTCCTTGGTGCTAAATCCAGCACAACAAGTCCTCGTACAAACTGTTAATAGTGGCCTTTGAACGTCCGGCCCACGATATCCCGGGCACTTAAAATGAAATGCCAGCAAGTGGTTATGTATTTTGTGGGGGAAAAGCTTTTTTTTTTTATTTTTAAAAAATTTAATGTTGATCTTTCAGAAAGGACCAAGCCTTTAAAAAAGGATTATAGGACACATTTAATTCTTTACAAAACTTTCTGTAATGCCTTACTTGAATGTTAATGTGCTTTCTAAAACTGTTGTCAACTAGTAAGCTCATGAATTATTACTGGGTTACCAGGCATACATGAACATTAATATACTACAATAAAACTACCCTTGAGAATTGTGGGTGTTACTCTGCCTCCATTATTCTACAGGGCCCATTCCATCCCAGCCTCTGTTCTAATGCCATGATGTCTCCCTGACTTCTGAACTGGTGACTGCTCTCTACTAACTGTCGTACAGCAGCACACAGGCTGGTTTCATTCAAAGCTGTTATCTCCTGCTATAAGATTGCCGGCACACTGGCCTTAACACACACAGATCTGAAAATCAACAAGAGGGGTAGAAGAACATGGCTTTGAAAATTAAAGACTTCATCCCTGTGACCGTTTCCTCCCTACCCCCAAAACACGTCACCCAAAGTTATGCACATACACCTATTACTTTGGGTAATGCCTGCACTATTTTTTCCTTTATTAAAGCAAATGAAAACTTGTTTTATGCTTGACTGAGCTGTTCTCAGAGCATTCTGATGAAGGCTGTCATTGCTGGGGGCTCATCCGGCTCAATGCCATCGTGATTTAGGCGCCACTTGGAAATCTGCTAGAGCTGAATGCCGTGGCTCGGCAGAGCCACCATCCTGGAAGGCTAAGGACAGTTCCTTAACCGTTTCCTACTTTCCAGAACACCACAGTTACTTTGGTGCACTATGCATAAACAGAAGGTGCTGTGGGAAATGCAAACTAGCAGAACCATCCACAATTTTTCTTAATTTCGTTTGAAATAGATAAGATGCTCAAGTTTCTGAGCCCCAGCCCACAGCTACTTCTCCCCCAGGTACTCACAATGGCGCACCCAGCAAACTATTTTGGACACTCCATAGTTTGTGACAAAACTTACCTGTTAACAACAAATCATGGTAATTATAGACCGAAGGTTAAATTGCTGCAATACCTGCAACCAACAGCAAAAACCAATTTGTGTTTTAAAACATGTTTAAAACATGTTAAGTTGTAGGGCACCTGGGTGGCTCAGTTGGTTGAGCGGCTGCCTTCGGCTCAGGTCATGAGCGGCCTTCGGCTCCTGGGACCGAGCCCCGCGTTGGGCTCCCTGCTCAGCAGAAAGCCTGCTTCTCCCTCTCCTGCCTGCCGCTCTGTCTACTTGTGCTGTCAAGTAAATAAATAAAATCTTTCAAAACAAAACAAAACATGTAAGTTGTGTCTTCTCATCAACCAAAGAAATAGCTTTCTTAGTTTTGTGACTCAAGATTTTGATTTTGGAAGTTACTAGGGCGCCTGGGTGGCTCAGTGGGTTAGGCAGCTGCCTTCCGCTCAGGTCATGATCCCAGGTCCTGGGTTCGAGCCCTGCGTCGGGCTTTCTGCTCAGCAGGGAGCCTGCTTCCTCCTCTCTCTCTGCCTGCCTCTCTGCCTACTTGTGATTTCTCTCTGTCAAATAAATAAATAAAATCTTAAAAAAAAATTTTTAATACACAGTAAAAGCCAATATGCTTTGTAGAGTGCACACCCCACTCTGTTTGGTGTTTTGTTTGGTTTTTTAACTCACTAATAATCAACAGTTTTTCCATAGATCTAGCACTGAGTAAAGTTAAACTGTTAACGCCAAATTGCACTTTGGCAGAATCAAACTGATTAACAAATTGATTTACCAAAGTAAATCAACTTGGTGATGTTTCGTATTTTACCAAAGGACTCTTAAGTATTTGAAAAGAATCATGCTGTTTTAAGAAACCAAGGGAAAGATGCAAGAATTTTTTTTATCATTTTCATACTCAGAAAAAACTTCAAGTCTAATTCTTCAAGGCTTATGAGAATGGTTTTGACTTCATTATTAGATGCTAAGCAATTCATAATCAACATTTATTCATTTTTGTAACCATGCCCCCATCACCTTACGGAGTAAGCAAGCAAATACTTATTCCATGAGTCCATTTCTTGGAGACCTGCGAAATGGTACACAGTATCTATTAGAGACAGGAAATGGATGCAAAGGATTTTAGGAATTTTTAAAATGTATATGATACAGTGATAAAGCTGAAACGAACAGTCTGACCTTAAATCTCACAAACACATCTCCGTCCCCCATCAATTTAAGAACTGAAATACATGACGGATCTTGAGAACAGTATACTGACATCTTTTTCTCTGAAAATGGCCCAAGGTTAAATTCAGGATCGCTCTGCCTAAACCCACAATTTTTTCATCCTGTAAGTAAATCCACTTATTAAACCAGACTCATGTTCTTTGGACAGCATATTAATTCACTTTTAAAATGGGAACAGGAATGTTAATCTACAAGAACATCCAATTTTCCTAAAGAGAAGTTACAGGACATTATGAGCTTATGCAAAACCGATAAGAGCCCATTAATGGTATAACTGGATGAGAATGTTGCCCATCTAACTCCTAGAGACTAATTTTAGATCAGTATTTTAAGATTTTATTTATTTGACACAGGGAGACAGAGAGAGAGAGAGAGAGGGAACACAAGCAGGGGGAGTGGGAGAGGGAGAAGCAGCCTCCCCCGAGCAGAGGGCCCGATGCGGGGCTTGCTCCCAGGAGCCTGGGATCATGACCTGAGTCGAAGGCAGATGCCCAATGACTGAGTCACCCAGAAGCCCTGATTTTTAGATCAGAATTGTCTCCACTCTCATGGATAAAATGACACCAAGTTAACAGGCAATAGATGAAGTGGTAGCTACTTAAAAAAAATCTTTTATTAGAAGATTAATTTTATCAAAAGAAATGGGAATCTTTGATGGCTACTCTGATATCAAAGATGTTTCATTCATCTGTTGGGACATTTCATCTGTCTGGACAGCCCAGCAAAATTCAATCTGAAATATGAATTATCCCTTTGCTTAGTGTAAGATTCTTATTATTTGTTAAGAAAAAGAAAAGAGACGGGGCGCCTGGGTGGCTCAGTGGATTAAAGCCTCTGGCTTCGGCTCAGGTCATGATCCCAGGGTTCTGGGATCAAACCCGGCATCAGGCCCTCTGCTCAGCGGGGAGGCTGCTTCCTCCTCTCTCTCTCTGCCTGCCTCTCTGCCTACTTGGGATCTCTGTCTGTCAAATGTCTATCAAATCTTAAAAAAAAAAAAAGAAAAGAAAAGAAACAGAAAAGAGGATATTTTTCTAAAAGGGACAGTTTAGTACCAAAGAAAAATAAACACGAATAAAAAGGATGTCAATTTACTGCTCTCAGTGCTAAAGTACTGCTAAATACGTCAGAGTCTCTACGTGCAGATCACGGCATTAGTCCGGAGCTTCCAGAGTCAATGCAATTGCACGTACATACACAACACAGAATGCTTCCCTTTGAAAGTAAAAAAATATAACGACTTCTTAAACAGCTCTTCAGTAATCCCTGTTTCAGAGAACACAACCAAAAAACCCTTCAGGAGTAATTTACTCAGTTTGTTGGTCATTTCCTTCCTCCCAGTACTTGGTCATACCTCTAACTTAGAGAAGGCAAAAGAGATTCAAAACAATTTGGGTGCTTCCAGGAAGATCCTGGGGAAAGGTGAAGTTGAGGAATGGAAAGTAATGTCTCCAGTAACATTTCTGTGAAATTGGGGATTTCACTCCTGTGTCCAATCTCTATTTGACAGGAAAGGAAAAACGAGAGCTTACTCCAGAACAGGAAAACAAAACAAAAACAAGCCTTCTATAACTGGGTCATTAGTTAAAAAAAAAAGTACAGGCTGATGAATACTACCATATAAATTAGTCAAACATTTTATTATAGAGTATATATTTTTATCAAAAGCACAAAAAGTTTTATTCTGAAAACCAGGAAAATTGTGATGTTACAGAAGTATGATTCAGTAATTCCAGTCCATTTCTATGGGTATCACGTGCCGTATCACCTCAGTGAACACAAGGTGCAAATGAGGCCACGGTCATAGGTCTGATCACCATATGGGTCCCTTAGCATTATTTGGTTTCTCAAATTGAGACATGTATTCCCAATCCCAGTGAGCTGTCTTCCAAATGTGTGCTGCTACTCTCAATGGGACTGAGCCAAAGACTATACCAAAGCCCATGTTCCCCTAAGTCAGAAGATGAACCCTCAGTAATAAGGATAATAGCATAATTAGCACAGTCATCTAACTCCAAATGAAACCGCAAACACCCTGGCACATCTGAAATGAATTCTATGGGAAGTAGTAAAGCTCAGAAGCATTCTATGGTAACTGATCTAATGACAGAAATGACAAATGTAGTAAAAGCCATCATTACTGAAAACGATCACCAAATTCTTAGAAGTAAGGAGTTGGCAGCTCGAGGCAGTTGGGTCTTCCAAGATTTCTCCTGCCTTTTAAAAATGTCCTTGGGCTACATCAGAATGAAACAACCACGATTTTAAAAATCAGATTATGCTTTCTATTTTTTCTTACAGGCCATTAGTATTCTTTTTAAAACTTGTTCCCTGAGAAATCCCAGACTATGTCAAGTAAAGAAAATAAGAGTGAGCTCGAACTTGATCTTATTAAAAAAAATCTGTATTAGCTTTATCACTTTTTATATTACTATAACCCTTAATATTAAAAAGTCAACAGAGTAAAATTAACTTCTAAGTAATACAGTTTTGAGAATACACAGGGGATAAAGTCAGTATCCATATAAAAATGATATTATAGTCAAGGATTTAACTGAAGGTGTCGAAAATACAAATGTAGTATTATTTTAAAGGGAAAAGACTTTGTTTTAATTTTTACCACCCAGCTTATTTAGTAAAGTAGATTATCAACTACTGATTTATTGCTTTTACTATGATGCAACACCAGACCTGACAGCGAAATTTGCAGGAGGATACAAGAACATTTTTATCTTTAATCATTTTTGTAGAGTAGGACATGTACATATCCACATAAAAAGAGACTGTAGCAGATGCCTCCTAGAATCAACCAGTTCTTGTAAACATTGCATTTGTGCAGATTTTCATACTTTGATTCCAAAACTGAGAATAATAAGATTAAAGGCAAATTTAGTAGCCAAAAAAAAAAAAAAAAAAAAAAAAAAAATTTAAAACAAAAAAAAAAAAAAAAAAAAAGAGTCCAGTTTGACTTCCTGCAACATGTGGGACCACTCCTCTCTTCCCAAAACAAACAAACAAACAAACAAACAAAAAACCTAGCAGCACATAAAAAAATTTTACAAAACGTTTCAGTACTCTTTTTTCCCCTCCCATCAAAACCAAACAAAAATAAAGTGCAGCACCCATGAAAGTGTCAAGAAAATAGCCAAGTTCTTCCTTTCTTGTAACAAAATAGCACTTGGCCTCAGCAGTCTTAACCAAATCACACAGTGTCCATCATTTTGGATTCATCATCTTCTTTATGTACCACTGAGTTTAAACTGCAGAGAGCTGTATTGACAGAATACTGAAGATAATCTGGATTCTGGAAAGAAAAAAAAAGAATATAAGGAAGAAGCAATGGATAATAGTTTTATGCCACTGTACACAATTACATACTCAGTTTCACACGGTCTCTGTCTCAGCAGTATGGCAAAAGTAAAGTAGGAGGGAAAGAAAATGGACCCCGAAGACAAACTTGGGTTGAAACCCAAGTATAAAGAAAACAGACTGGACCACTTGATCAAAGAGGATGTGACAATAACAGAAAGATATATGTAAAAAATGAAACTGGGATAAACACTTTTTCTTCCTTTTAACAAAGCTTGCAATTTAAATTATTTAATCATATAAGGGTACAACTTCCATATAATTATATGTACAAAGCAACTGACAATTTAAAAGATAAATATGGCTTTAAGGTGGCAATGCATTTTAAAAATTACTATCTAATTACCACAGTAAATATAAAAATGCAAAACACTTGAAAAATAAGGAAAAAAATGCATTTACCAAGTAAAAATTACAGCTACCTTCAGAGTCTATTTTGGTTTTTCAAAGGTTAAAAACAAACTCAAGTGAGAAATTAATCTTTTGAGAGGTACTCAGATCCATTATTTTAAAAACTGAGACTAAAAGAACATTTTAATTTGGATTTTCTTTATTTTTTAAACTCATAAATACCTTATCTGTATTTCTAAAGCTAGGAATAAAACTATTATTTACTAAAGCACCATGACCAGGGACATAAGCCCTTAATACCCAGGACCTTCAATTTTATCTATTCAATTATTCCGAATATCTGCTAGCTACTCAGTTTTACCACCATTATCACCTGGTTTCATTTGTTTATTGTATTTAATGAATACCAATGAGGAAAACAGTCCAAACGGGATAGATGTTTTAAACTTTCCCATCGCAAAGGGAGGCACGGTTTTCAAAAGATTCTCTTTTAATCAAGTATAATACATTGTGATTCCATTATTTGTAAAAGTCCAGAAGCTAACAAGAAGCCAGATTATTTCCCATCAAGTCCTGATGAAGGCAGTGGTCCCAATAACTGAGGTAGAGAATACTACAGCAATGCTGGACCTCAGCTCTTACTTTTTTTTTTTTTTTTTTAAAGATTCTATTTATTTATTTAAAAGAGAGAGATCACAAACAGGCAGAGAGGCAGGGAGAAGCAGGCTCCCTGCTGAGCAGAGAACGTGATGCAGGGCTTGATCCCAGGACCCTGAGATCATGACCTGAGCCGAAGGCAGAGGCCTAACCCACTGAGCCACCCAGGCGCCCCGGACCTCAGTTCTAACCCTACCTCTACCATCAATGTATGTAGTCCCTACAGAGAAAACTACTCAAGATTTTTTTCTTTAAAGATTTTTTTAAAAAATTTACTGGACAGAGAGAGAGAGATCACAAGTAGGCAGAGAGGCATGCAGAGAGAGAGAGGGAAGAAGGCTCCCCACTGAGCAGAGAGCCCGAAGCAGGGCTCGATCCCAGGATACTGAGACCATGACCTGAGTTGAAGGCAGTGGCTTAACCCACTGAGCCACCCAAGCGCCCCAAGATTTTTTTTTAATGATTTTATTTATTTATTTGACAGAGACAAAGAGAGCAGGAACACAGGCTGGGGGGCGCAGAGGGAGGGGAGAGGGAGAAGCAGGCTTCTGGCTGAGCAGGAAGGGACTGGATCCCAGGACTCCAGGGTCATGACCTGAGCTGAAGGCAGCTGCTTAACAACTGAGCCACCTAGGTGCCCCTCCTCATCACAATTTAATAAAATTGAAAGCTGGTCTGTAGGATAAACCTAAGGTAACTGTTACAACACCTCTGTCCAAGAGGCCTTGCTTTGGTTCTCTGAAACTAAGAATGATGGTATTTGCTTATTTCATAAGACTGTTGTCAACTGAAAAAAAAAAAAAAAAAGCTGAAGTGTTATGCCAATTTAAGTTTTATAAAAAATTACTAAGCTCTCATTACATTATCCCATTCTCCAAAGAAACAGGGCTAAGACCTTTTCTGACAATGAAAGCCCAATTCCAAAGGCCTTCAGAACAGAGCTCACAATTACTCTGCCAAGACTGGACTGGAGTCCTCCAGAACTATCATCCATCTCCCTGAGAACTGTTAAGACCTCAACATGGAGACTTAAAAAAGCAAAAAGCAATCAACATGCCTAACCTAGTGTACACTTAAATGCCACTAATTACCCCCATTATTTTCATCTAGTAGCATTCTCAACACATTTCTCATCCCAGTCCCTGGTTCTCTGTAAGAGCACATGACTGTGTCTCCTGTCCTGTTTCTAGCACATGATTCAGCAACAATCTTAGTGCAGGTGAATGAGCAGCGAAGGAGGACAGAAATCCAGGACTGCAGTATTAGCCTCGTCATTCAGGCAAACTGCTTAACCTCCCTGAGCTGCAGTTTATTCATCCATAAAAATGAATGAAAATGAATCACAGGGCTTTTGAGAAGATGAAATGAAACAACATATGAAAGTGTTTTACAATCTATAAAGTGATATAATAAAAATGGGATATAATTATGGTAAAGCTTTTCTCCCAAAAGCCTCCCATCACCCCGTCTAGTCCTTCTGTTCATCTAGCTGAAATTTTACCCAGCCCTTCTCTCCCTCAGGAGGGCTAGACCAGGATGCTCAACTTCTCCAATCACGAGGAATTAGCCCAAATGAATTAAGTCCGAACAATCCTGAAAATACCAGCCACTTTAAAGCATCAAAACTGTATAGCCCCAACCCCATTTCGCCAAGGGCGGCCAAGCAGCAGTCTCAGCAGCTATCGGACGTGTGCAGGAAGAACTTACTTCTCTCAAACCAGAAGCAACTTGTTGATAATACAGGCCGCTTGGGATATTTCAATGGGTATCTTTTCCCTCTTATGTTTAGAGCCAGTAACATCCTTCAAAGTCTCTTTTTCCCTTTGTATTCATTCCGTGATATCTTAATTATAGGTTTATATATTGGACTTGACACTGTCCTACTGTCATAAAATTCCCTTGGAAAGACTAGTTATATATGGGTTATTTCTCAGAATGGAAAAGAAAATCATTACTATACTTAAAGAGCATTAAGAGATACTCTGTAGGATAAATGGAGGGGGAATACCACTAATATATGTAACTGAGGGGAAGTATCACTAATTATGTAAAAATCAAGACCTTGATTATTTCTATCCTTGAGAATTAGGGTTTTTGGCTGAGTTGAATCAATTTCTTTTCTGAGTTATCAATTGCTTTTCTTAATTGTCGCTTTGGCCTATGACTTATATAACGCAAATGGTAAAATTATAGAGACATAAGCTGTAGATACTGAAAATCTCAATCCTACCATTTTATGAGTTTAAAACTACAGGGTTCTCCTCACATTGTCTCCTGATTGAGTCTGCCCTTTTCACTGTGTAGGCAACAGACTGAACTGGCTAAAGCTAGTCTCAGAATCTTGGTGTCTGGAAATGAGGGATGACTGGGCTCAGTTAAAACACTACTAAAATCAACATGGGTAGCAACTTTCTAGTGGTAATTTAAATCTTCTGACAAAACCCCTGTCATGCTAGAAACACAGCTTTATCTAGATCTCGCAGCAGAGGCTCAAATGGTTGGTGGACATTACTAGCAAGAGCAGCTTAGCAGAAGGTACATTAATGTATTAAACATGTTACCTCTGGCAGGCAACACCAACATTTCATAATGTAATACTAAATAAACTCATGGAACAAATTACCTTGGTTCCCACTTGGATATATGCTCTGAAGCGAATTCATCCTAAGAAAATTTTTTTTCCCTCCAATTTTTTGGATTCCCAAATTGGATTTTCCAAAAAAATCCAATAAAATTTTTTATTTAAGACTGAGAGCTTGTGCAAGTGTACAGTGGGTTAGGGGGTGGGGCAGAGAGAAAGAGAGAAAAACTTCAGCAGACTCCACACTGACATCCAGCTCCAACCGATGACCCCAAGATTATGACCCAAGCCAAAACCAAGAGTTGGGCACTCATCTGACTGCCTCACCCAGGCGCCCCCAACCCAGAAAATACTTAACAGTATAGTTTGCTAAGAATGAGATGTTCCCCAGGAGCCATCTTAAAAAGTTCATGATTGAGATGATCAAGAGGTAACACCTGCATTTGAGAGTGCTTAGGTACAACTCAGCTCTTCTATAATACATGAGTGGAATCTGGTGCCTCTCTAAATACCCAAGAGATGCAAGAGACTCAGTGCCAAAACACGGCATGAAATGAAAGAGTTTTCTTCTGAGGCAAGAATATTTAGAACAATCCCATATACATCCCATGTAAGAGCAAAGAGTAGTATAAAAGAACAAAAATTATGTGAATAAATTTATGAACAAATAATAGGGGCGCCTGTGTGGCCCAGTTGGTTAAGCATCTGCCTTGGGCTCGGGTCGTGATCCCAGAGTCCTGGGATTGAGTCCCACATCAGGCTCCTTGATTGGCGGGGAGCCTGCTGCACCTCTGCTTGTGCATGTCGCTAGCTTTCTCTCTGACAGATAAATAAATAAATCTTTAAAAACAAAACAAGTATTTACTTTTCCAACTTACCTGTGGTAAGGATTCTAACAAACCTATAGATCCCACATTAGAATGGGGCACATGATTCTGAACTGTCATAGGTTGAAAACTTGGTGATCGAGAATAAAGTCGGACTCTTGACTTGAAAGCTTCAAGTTCATTTTTGAAAGCTTCAAAATAACCTTCTTCCTCTGCCTGGAAAACACACAAGACAAGACTCTCTTTTTCAAGACTTCAGACCACACAGTAAATTCTAACAAACGTATCAGATCTGAAGTGGAGGAAGTAAAGATAAGATGAATAGTTTACATGTCCGTAGACACCACCAAGATCCCCGTCAGATTTGTGAATACTCCCTGTTTTATAGGAAAATTATTGGTTTGCTCCACTTCCCTCTGCTCCAGTAAGATAAAACAAATATATATACACACACACAAATACATATGTATACACACAAATACAACAAAAGTAGGAATTCTCCGAATTTCTCTTGATTCTTGACAGGATCCAAAATAGTTCTCATTTCACCTCTCACATTGTCAAGCAACAACCACAGGATATTCTTAAAACTTTCTAATTCTCCATCAAATAATGATAGGGCACTATTAGCTGTTTCTATAAATCTCCAGCTCTATACTCCCTATTTGTAAAACCATGAAAACCAAATAAAATTTAACATTTTATTCCATTCTGTAAGTACCTTAGTGTTTTAGTGAAGCAAATACCTTTTCAGCATTATGGAGAGAAAAAGGTATAATGAGTATTATGTTGCAGGAAGGGACCTCCCTCCAATGATGTATAACACAATCAAGATTCTTGATGTAAAACACCTAATTGGCAGTAGCCTCCACTTAGTTTCCTCTGCAGATAAGGAATGATACAACACTTATTCTACACTAATAGGACTTCAGGCTTTAAGTTCAGGTGATGGAAGAGATTTTTGTCAAAATCTCATTCCATAATATCGCTGGGCCCATTTGTGTGGAATGCTATTTTTTCTTTAATGTAGTTTAGATTATGTAATCAATTAAAACCTGTGAGTTGGTTATTAACATCAATATCTATACAAATCACACAGACAATATTCTGTGCTGCATTCTATCTTTTATGAATTTAGCAATAGTTTCCTTAATTATATTATAGCATTTCACTTTAATCAATATATGGCACTTGCATAGACATACAGGATATTGGCCTTCAAGTCCAGAAGTAATCCTTCTGCAACAAACCATGAGAGGAGCCAAGGGGCACAGCTCCCAGCCTTACTGCATGCTGAAGGCCTGGGATTTACATCTAGAGACCTGACTAATTTTTGCTTTAAGTAACCTATTTTCTATGCTAATTTCCTAACTTGTAAAATAGAAATAATAACCCTCATAAAATCATATGAGGATTTAATGACTTAATCCAGGTAAACTGCCTAGAATAGTACCTGGCACAAAGTAATAAGTACCATGAAAGTTAGTTATTCCTTAATTTTAAAAAATTGTTAAGAACACAATGCTAAGATTAAAGACTTCTCAGTTCTATTTTGACAAAGTAAATTTCAAAGCCTAGACATAGGTTGGCTATGTTCCATTATCCTATTAATAAGCACTAGTTCAAACATATCCAATCATGTAAGGTGAAGAACTAAGTATGGTTTTTATTACACCTGTGTGTCAAGTGAACATTTAAAATAGTCATTAGAAGCCTTAACTAAAATACCAAGTCAATCATTTACTCATTAAAACTCTTACTGTTTTGGGAAAGTTTCATATTTAGGCTGCACTTTAGAAGCATTTACAACATTTAAGGTAGAGCTACTATTTATTTGACACACAGAGGGCGAGATTACAAGTAGGCAGAGAGGTAGGCAGAGAGAGAGAGGGAAGTAGGCTCCCGGCTGAGCAGAGAGCCTAATGCGAGGCTTGATCCCAGGACCCTGAGATCATGACCTGAACCGAAGGCAGAGGCTTAACCCACTGAGCCACCCAAGTGCCCCAATTTTTTAAAATTTAAAATACATTTAACTTCATACATTTTTTCCTCTTTATAAAATAGAGTATCACGTGTAATTCTACCACCCAAGAATAATAAAGTTAAACTTTTGGTAAATTTCCTTCTAATGTCTAATTGTGTATGCCAAAATATATTATATGCAAAAAAATGTAAAATACATACGTACTTTACTAGGCAAAACCGCACTATGTACCCATAACAAATTAGGAAATGGATCATTACTAGCATCTCACAAATCAATTCCCAAGTTCATTTCTTCTCCCTTCTCTGAGGTTACTTTCTTCTTAAAAAGTTACTCTCTTGCCTCTTTGGTTTTACTGCTTACTTATGTACCCTTCAACTAAATATTATTTAGTTCTGCTTGTTTTGCAACTTCATAAAGAATACAGAATTTTTTTTTAAAGATTTTATTTATTTGACAGAGAGAGAGAGATCACAAGTAGGCAGAGAGGCAGGCAGAGAGGGGGGAAGCAGGCTCCCAGCTGAGCAAAGAGCCTGATGTGAGGCTTGATCCCAGGACCCTGAGATCATGACCTGAGCCGAAGGCAGCTTAACCCACTGAGCCACCCAGGTGCCCCAAGAATATAGAATGTTTTTTAAAAGATACTAGATAAATCATTCTGTGACTTGTTTTTTCCCCCACACTCCATTTTTTCATCCACAGTAATGCTGGTTAATATTTACCCAAATGAATATCCCATTCATCCCACTGTCAACAGACACCTGGGTTGCTCCCAGCTTTTTTGCAACTATGAATAATTCTACTATGAACATTATGGTATGTGGTGTACGTGTATAAGAGCTTCTCGAAGGCAGCAGTTCTTTTCAAACTTGATGGTCTCAGGACTCCCTTCACACTTGAAAATTACTGAGGAAACTTAAGAGCTCCTGATTATGGAGGCTATTATTTGTCAATGTTTCCTGTTTTAGAAATTAAAACCCAGGAATTTGAAAAATATTATCTAACAACAAACTCATTACATGTTAACATTTATAACATTTTTATTTAAAAAAAAAAACTCTATTTCTGAAACAAAAAATATTTAGTGCCAAGTCTGGCTGAACAGAAGACAGCTGGATTCACACATCTGCTTTCTGTAACAAGTAACATCTTCATGTTATTATGAAAACGGTTTTGACTCAAGGCTTCCTGAAACCAGGTCTTGAAGACCGTTGGATGTCCCTGGACCACATGCTGAGAAATCTATTCTCTAGTACATATACCTAGGAGAATTTCTGGATGCAAACACTTGTTCAGCTTCGCTAAGAAATTTCCCAAAGTGGTTGTGCCAATTTATATCCCTATAAGCAGTGAATGTGAAATCTTACTGCTCTACTTCTTGTATAACTCTTCAATTATTACTAATCTAGTGAGTGTGAAATGGTATTTAATCCAGACATATCTATTTTTCTTTAATATGGCCAACATCATCCTATTTATATATCACTTCTTTCGACTTTCAGCAAAGCATTTTCTCAGATCATTAAAAATTTTCCTTAGGGGCACCTGAGTGGCTCAGTGGGTTAAGCTTCTGCCTTCAGCTCAGGTCATGATCTCAGGGTCCTGGGATCGAGCCCCACATCCATCGGGTTCTCTGCTCAGCAGGGAGCCTGCTTCCCTCTCTCTCTGCCTGCCTCTCTGCCTACTTGTGATATCTCTTTCTCTGTCAAATAAATAAATAAATAAAATCTTAAAAAGTTTTTTTTCTTAAATATAATTTTAATGGTTGTCCTAATATTCTTTGTACCACATGTTGTTTTTAACCATTCTTCTGGTTGTTTAAATTTTAGGTGGTTTCCTATTATTTCATTACAAAAGTCATTTCTCATTAAACTGTGAGTTTTATACATGGAGGATACACTATTTGTTTCATTCAATACTGTATCCTCAGCATCTTGAAAACAGTCCTTGCATTAGTGGACAGTCAAGACTTATTGGCTGAATAAATGATGCAACACTCTAATTTCCCTGAACACATTCATTTAAACATGCCTCAATTTCATGTGCATGCTACAGTACAGCCTCTTACAGAGCTCCCTGAACTCTAAATTAGCATGAAATCAGCAATATAATTTTTCCCACTATAGTATCTATGGAGAGTTTAGTCTGTGGCATTCTGGTTGGACGGCTGTCTTTGATGTATATGGACCAAAGAGGTCTCAGCTAAGGCTTAAGCTTCCCATTTAAAAATATTAAATAGTTACTTACTTTGGCTTTCTGGAAAAATAAACGAAAACACCCTCTTGGATCCACATTACAGTTTTTGGCCATTTCCATAATAAACTGCATTACAACAGCCTGATGTGCTATTTGTTCCATTAGAGCCCCTTTCTGAAAACAGAGAGATTAAAATTATGAGAAATACCTCTGACAATGTATTTAATATTGTGATTACTTGTTTGGATTTTAAAACATGATTTTCCAACAGGTTAAAAAAGAAAAGGGTTTATAGTATGTGGGAACAAGAGAAATGAGGTGGCAAAGAAAGTACACTGGAGAAAAGTTTCCATATGCTAACTAAAACAACTGAAAATATTCCCACAGTAAACTCAAGTAGATCTAAAAACAAAAAATTTATTATTACCATTTAATAACCTTTCTGCTTTCATTTGAAATAACATAAAAGACAAAACAAAAAACCAAAAGAGCAAATCAGAATTCCACTAAGGTTCCAGAAACTCAAGACTCACACAATACCTGTTCAGCTTCTAGATGAAAACACCATAAAATAAGATATTTAGCAGTCTCTTCACATACAAGATATGGATGGTCAGATAAAAATCTCTGACTATCATCCCATCGACTCAACATACCTAAAAGAAAAAAAAAAAAGAATTAAACCACAATTGTCAAATACTCTTATAAACAAAGAAACTGGTATTTTAAATGATTCTCTTTAAAGACAATTCGTATCACCACAGCAATTTGTTTATGATAAAAGAGCAAATAAGAGGGATAAAACTCCTTTATTTATATATTTTTTAAGATTTTACTTATTTATTTGAGAGAGAGAGAGAGCGCACACGCGCGCGTGTGCACCCACACAGGAGCAGGGTGTGAGAGGCAGAGGTAGAAGCAGACTCCCTGCTGAGCAGGGAGCCCCATGCAGGGCTCCAGGATCATGACCTGAGCCAAAGGCAGACGCTTAACCAACTGAGCCACCCAGGTGTGGTGATAAAACTCTTTTAAAGCAATACCCAATATATTGGAAAGAGCTTCCCGAGTTCACAAATTAAGTTTTATTCCAGATAATTAGTCAGGTTAAAGTAGGGTGATGGGTTTAAAGCCAAAAACCCCTCCATCTGGGAAATGCCTGATGTTCCAGGCAAACTGAGATGACTAGTCATCCTAAGCTAAACTGAGTACAGTCTTTATTTAAAGAAACTCAGTATTATTTATCCACAGAATACAAATTTTTCTACTAGAAAGATGGCAAAGAAAGCAAAACCTCAAGAAACTGCATTTAGCAAACACTTACTAAAATAGAAAAACTGTATTATCTCTAACTTATTTAAAATGTCTAAGAAAGGGGCATCTGGGTGGCTCAGTGGGTTAAGCCACTGCCTTCGGCTCAGGTCATGATCCCGGGGTCCTGGGATTGAGCCTCACATCGGGCTCTCTGCTCAGTGGGGAGCCTGCTTCCCCCCTCTCTCTGCCTGCCTCTCTGCCTACTTGTGATCTTTCTCTGTCAAATAAATAAATAAAATCTTTAAAAAAATAAAAGTAAATAAAATGTCTAAGGTGATATGGTCAGACACTGACAGCATAGAAAACCAATAGGTTTTCTGAAAACCAGTAGGTATTATAATAGTAAATATACTTTAACCATTTCAGTCATGTTAATCATTTAGTCGTATTTATAACATATAGAAAACGAAATCAGTTACGTATACTTGAAAGCAGATACCATTTTGCTTCAAAATATCAAGCTAATCCAAATATTATTTAAGGTGTATCTTCATCTTTATCCAAATTAGTAAGAAATTTGGTGCAAAGTTCAATGACATCATGGAACCAGCAAAGTGTTCAGCTTTAAATTTTGTTCAGTAAGCCTTACACTTGAGCCAATTAAACTATGTTAGCTTTAGATTCTTAAGACTCATCCAGGGGCTCTAGGGTGGTTCAGTTGGTTAAGTGTCTGCCTCCGGCACAAGTCATGAGCCTGGGGTCCTGGGATCAAGCCCTGCATCAGGCTCCCTGCTTAGTGAGGAGTCTGCTTCTCCCTCTGTCTCTGCCCCTGCTTATGCTCTCTCTCTCTCAAATAGAGAAATAAAATACTAAAAAGAAAAAAAAAAAAAAAGACTCATCCAAAGAAGTCTGTATGTCACTGAATCATTACAGAGATTTCGCAAGGTGGTCTCAACAGTTTGGCTTTCCTCTAGACACAAACTGAACTCCTATATATTAAAGTTCCACATTAGAACACAAGAACAAAACTGAGAACAAATGTCTTACTGAGAAATACACATTTAGCGCAACACGTGGGAATCAACTGAAAGTGAATGATTTCCTCATTCAAAAAAACAAGGGAGTAATCATTTTAGCATTTTCACATAAAGAGTTTTACAAGCTTTATAAAGCATTTCCCCAACACTTTAGATACAGCAATTAAGGCACTTCAAATACTGAGAAACAATGATTTTCAAAGTTACTTAAAACTACTTCTCAAGGTATACTTAAAGAGTCTAATAACTTCTGGGGCTAAGATCTAAAGAAGGCATAAATCTTTCTTATACCTGAAGCCATAAAATAAATCCTATGAAGCAATTTTGCATTAGTTTTGTTATACTCCTGAAGAGGCAGTATTTTCAACTCTATCCACCACCCAACAGAGAGAGCATTGCTTCTCTTTACTTCTCCACGGCAGCATCATCACTTACTGAGGCACCAAAATCCTATCCATTTTGGTTTCTTTTATAGGAAGGATAGTATAAAATGGTTAGTGACACTTACAGGGATCATAGGGGCATCATTAAATGTTGCAATTTTTAAGCTATCCATTTGATACCCAAGACAAAATTAATACTTGAGGCTGACCACAGCTTTTCTTTATCTGAGAAATACCTGTCATCACTTGATTTCAAAAATGTGTATCGATAATTATGAAACTGAGGTTAGATTACAGGTAGTCCACACATTCCTTTGTGAAAAGAGCGTGGAATCTGATGAACAAAACACTTAAAGATAATGAATGGCTTTAGTGGAACAGAACATAACTGAAATTACTAATGTTATTTTGGAATTTGCAAACAAATTTATAAACAAATAGAGGGTAGCACAATCTAGCATGGTGACTAAACAAGTCAACTCTGGAAATCAACGGCTTAGGTCCGAAAACTGGCCTTTCCACTTACCATAGAGATAGGCATCTCTATGCCTCCCTCTCCTCTTCTATAAAATAAGGCAAAAAATAGTATCTCACTCAGGGTTTCTGTGAGAATTAAATGAGTTAATACATATAAGGCACTTGGGACAGTGGCTGATGCAGAGTAACCATTAGGTAGTATCAACACAAAAGGAAACAATTCATTCTTTCATTAAATAGCAAATACTTTGGTTAAGATTAATCTAGCCATTCCAACTAGCCAACCAATCTCTGAATGCTTGAAAAACCTTACTTTGACAAATTAAAATATTTCCATTATGTGCTTTCACCTATGTATTTTCCTCAACATCTAAATCCCAATCCATCCATTGACTCTCAGTACTCCACCTAATTCCTGAAATGGTCCTCCAATACACATTGTTCCTGATTTCCCTTTCTTTGTGTTATAATTATGGAGTAATAGATTTGAATCTTTTAAATTATACTAATCACTTTAATGTCTCTATCTGCAAAAAATCTCCCCAAAAGGTTGTAAATTTTTCTTTTAAGATTTTATTTATTTATTTGACACAGAGAAAGAGATCACAAGTAGGCAGAGAGGCAGGCAGAGGGAGAGGGAGAAGCAGACTCCCCGATGAGCAGAGAGCCCGATGAAGGGCTCGATCCCAGGACCCTGAGATCATGACCTGGGCCAAAGGCAGAGGCTTATTAACCCACTGAGCCACCCAGGCGCCCCAGGTTGTAAATTTCTTAATGAAAGATAAATGACCTCTTTTTCTGTATTTTCTCAGGCCCAGGGCTCCTGTATTTTCAATTACCTACCACCAGCCAACTATTTCTACACAGACTTGCACAAAAATTCATCTATTTGAAACTAAGCCCATTTTTCCCTCCCTGCCATCTATGGTGCTTCCTAGGCTCCATGTCACCCACTCAAAAATTCTAGAAATTCCTCTAAACATTTCCATGCCTCCCACATCAAACTGATCACCAAGTCCTGTGGGTATATTATCATAAACTGTTAATAAAGTAAATCACATTAGTAAATTTTCCAATGTTAAGCCATCCTTGAATTCTTAGGATAAACCCCTTTAAAATATTTTCTTCCTATTATAAAAATGATGTATATTCATTGTGGAGAATTTGAAAAAATTCAGAAAAATCATCTGCAATCATATAAGAGAAAACTAGTTAACACTTGAATTGTATTTATTTCTGGGCTTATTTTTTAATGACTTAAAAACTAGAATCCTATCATACATATGAATTTTCTATTCATGTCATTCCACATTCTATTCAGGAGTACTTTATAGTAAATGTTTTTCAAAAACAGTACATTAATGTATTTTTGAAAAGCAGTATGTATGTGCTTACACTGAGGAGACTAAATATCCACCTTCCATACAAATGAGAAAGATCCATCATAGTATTTATGTAAACATTTACAGCTTTTTTTTTTTTTTTAAAGATTTTATTTACTTATTTGTCAGAGAGAGAGAGCACAAGCTGGCAGAATGGCAGGCAGAGGCAGAGAGAGAAGCAGACTCCTGTTGGACAAGGAGCCCACTGGGGGACTGATCCTAGGACTCTGGGATCATGACCCGAGTTGAAGGCAGCAGCCTAACCGACTGAGCCACCCAGGCATCCCACATTTACAGTTTTTGATAAAATTTCCAGTGACAGCACTCTACAGACTCAAAAACATAAAATCATAGCTAACTTTGGCTGGAAGTGAACAGATGGTGTACCATGAAAAACTATGCTACATCATGAAAAACCTACTCACATGATCACAAAGTAAGTGATGTCAAAGATGTATATGACATTGAATAAAACTTAAGAAATTTAAAAGAAATTTTAAAACTTAAATTTAAAACTTAGAGAAATTTAAAAGAAAAGACTTTGTTGCTAAATTGATATGTTATGTTTATAAAACATGAATTAAATAAAGTAATAAATACAAATATAAGGGGAAAAATCAAGACATCACTGCTTCAAAATACTCCATGGTATGTTCATACCATTTATCATTAAGTGGTAAAGTCCACCTAATTATAAGAGCGTAAGTAACATAAGATAGTCAACAAATACCATAATGGAAATGTTAATGTTAAGTACACTTGAAACCACAGAGAAGTACCGGTATTGAGCCCCTGGAGCCCTTTACAGCCCCCCATGTATCAGGCCCTTGTCTTCCAAGAGTCTGGAATGCAATCTAAGTTTGGAAAGCCTCCAGATGGAAGTTTTAATTACAGTTGCTATTCCAGATGTGTTTAATTCAGAGTATATTATTGTAGTCATAATTCTGACAAATGCTTTTTCCCCTTTACCATAATAAGCATATAATACCAGAAACATTTGCTTCCACACAGCAAGAACAGCACTGAACTTCCACTATCTCGCCTAAGGTCTATCAGTTCTGTGCCACAATTTAGTCCACAAAGACTTTTTATCATCATCCCACGTGATTACCAGCTGGCCCATTTCATACTGATGAACTTGGTGAGCAGGAAACAGCAGGTATCCAGGTGTCCTGGTAAGATACACTCATGCCAGAAAGTGGGGGAAAAAATACACATGAACTTTTGGGAGCCTACTACTGTAGTGAAGTTTCTGGGGATACAAGAAGCTGTGGCAAGTAGGATATCTCCTCCAAAGTAAAAAGCCAGTGTACATTTCCATTAAGAAATAGGCACAACGTGAATCTGGGAGTAGCTATCAGGTCTGGTTGGCTTTGAAGACAGAAGGCTCTGGTTAGTATTACAGGATGAGACTCTGGAAGGCCCCAACATGCAATGGCAAAACCACTGTTTCTTAGTCACCTGTGGATGTCAAGTCAGCCTTTTCCTCAGCCATCTCCCTGCTCGCAAAATATAAGCTCAGGGGTCATGGTGCCAGACTTGAGATTATGCAGAGATTCAACGGCATGGGATCTCCCCATTAAGAGATTCCAGTATAGCCTCTGAATACCTAATGTGCCAGTAGCAGAAACCAGTGCTGAAAACTAAATATGGCACTATATGCTGGATGGACCAGTCAGCCATCAAGTAACAGAGTGATTATCTTGGTCCCATTTCATCCCATAGAAAGCAGTGGTTCCTCACTTGATCAAACCCATTCTAGATCTGGTATTGCCCTCCCTGCTTGCCATGCTTCTACAAGTAATACATCTGTGGTCTTACTAAATGAATTATTCAGTACCATACCACATTAGTTCTTGACCCAGAAATTCATTTTACAGCAAAAGACATGAAGACAACAGGCTCACGAAATTCAATGGTCTTACACACATCATTACCCAGAAGCAGATTTTATGGAATGGTTAAATGTTTTATTGAAGACTTAAATACAGTTACACTGCCAGGTGGGTTACAACACCTTGTTGAGATTGGGTTATTTTCCCCACACAAAATTGTTTCTTATTGAGACATTCAGTTTACAGCAAAAATGAGGGAACTGTTTTGCACCTGCTAGGTGTCCCATGGCTCCAAAGCAACAAGCTTACAGAATGGCAGCTAATGATGACCACCTGCAGGATGCTATTCCCTGGAGGCAGTGGAACACACAGGTGTAGGAAGCAAGGGCTACAGGTGGGAGGGGCAAATCACATTATCACAACCAAGACTCTTTAAATAAAGACTTTTTAAAAGTCAACTTTTTTGGAACGCCTGGGTGGCTCAGTTGGTTGGGCTGCTGCCTTCAGCTTAGGTCATGATCCCAGGGTCCTGGGTTCAAATCCCACATCAGGCTCCTTGCTTGGTGGGGAGCCTGCTTCTCTGCCTCTGCCTGCCACTCTGCCTGCTTGTGTGTGCACACTCTCTCTCTCTCTCTCTCACAAATAAATAAATAAGATCTTTTAAAAATAAAAAAGTAAACTTTGTTCATTTCTTCGGGTTCTATCCTTGAATTAACCTGAATACACAGCCTGCTTTTTTTAAAACAAGAAATATGAGAAAAATAAATCCTTTATGGATAAACTATATAAAAAGGGAGAAAAAATCTATCTACTGTCTTACTAAAACTGAAGGATGAACGAAATTTTAAATACTTAGGGGGGAAAACACCATTGGGAGTGTATTTCAAAATGCCACTTAATAAGCTTATTAACATATTACAAATAAAAACTATGTTTATGAAATTAGCATATTACTTGGCCTAAAAAAAATTACGCCTTGAGCCTTAGCCCCTAACATTTTCCAGTGGCATTTTGACCCCAGCGGCACCACTCTGCTTACCCATCACAGCATGTTGTTTCCTGACTCTGCCTTTGCACACGATGCTGCTGTTCCCTTATCTACAGGTAGAACTCCTACGTGTTCATAATCTAGCTAAGATATTCTCTCTCTCTCTCTTTTTTAAAAAATTTTATTTATTTATTTGACAGACAGAGACCACAAGAAGGCAGAGAGAGAGGGGGAAGCAGGTTCCCCGCTAAGCAGTGAGCCTGACTCAGGGCTCGATCCCAGGACCCTGGGATCATGACCTGAACCAAAGGCAGAGGCTTTAACCCACTGAGCCACCCAGGCGCCCCAGATGTTCTCTCTTATGGAAAGTCTTCACCACATCAACCCTCAGCCCACCATCTTTCTCCCATAGAGAAAACTACTTCTCAGTACTTTGTATATGTCTGTCTGTGACTATGTTTATCTGAGTTGCAGTCGAAGGATCTGCAGGAATTATATAGGAACATATCCAAACCCTGAAAATAATGAATGTGAATCTTATAACCATAAAATAATCAGATACCATGGAAGCAAAGAGGGAAAATGACAAAAGCAAAGACTAGTTGGGGAATGGAAAAAGGCTATGGAGTAAGCAAAGACTGTGCCTTAAGATGGCAGCATTAATTAATAATAGATTGAATTTTGCTTCTCTTCTCAATTAAGTTTACTGTCAATCTATTTATGACCAAAAACAGTCTGCAGCAAGAGCTGTATGACTGTGCCAAAGTACCACAAAACTGGAATTTTGCCACTTATCTTCTTTTTGACCGCCCATTTTATAAATACACTTTTTATACACATATTTATGATGTCAAACACTTTTTTTTTTTAAGATTTATTTATTTTGACAGAGCACAAGCAAGCAGGAGGGCAGAGGGAGAGAATCTCAAGCAGATTCCCTGCTGAGCACGGAGCCCTACCCAGGACTCAATCTTACGACCCCAACATCATGACATGAGCTGCAATCAATAGTCGACTCTTACCGAATGAGCCACTCAGGCGCCCTGATATCAAACACTTTATAAAAGAAGGGAACTAAGCAGTAGACTTACCAAAATGTCTGATTTTTTGTTCATATTTCTGCATAAATGATTTTGATTTATCTTCATCTTCTATTTCTTTTCTTTTATCTTGATTAATAAAACTCTAAGAAAAAAATTCTTGCAGTTAAAATCAGATTTTATATTCACCAAATATTCTTTCTCAGATACTGAATGTCTCGCAATGCTTCCTACAGACACTATAAAAAGGTGGTATAGTATTATACTGATATTATACCATCAAATTCATCTGTTAAACTCTTTTAAAAAAATAAAAACTTTCTTGTATTAGTTTCATTATTTTTTAAAATGGTACATGCGAAAATTATAGAATTATTTTAGAAATCATACCAGAAAATCCAAGTGCCAATTAACCTTTTTGTTAAACGGAATTTCCCTACCAAAGTATACAGAAAGATCCTTTACATGCATAATATATATTTTACATTATTCATTTCCTTTAAATATTTTCAACTCTAGCCTAATCTCTGGAGTTCTCTCTGGAAATAAACTTAGACATTCAAAAGTGTGTAAAATGTATTTATTATAACTTCTTCGCTAAGACATAAAACTAAAATGGACCTTTATCATAAACTTTTCTTAGGAGAGGTCAGTTTGATTCTGAAATCAAGTACAGATTTCTATTAAGTAGATGCTTATCTTGAGCTAAGAAGCCATAAAGCAGACCAAGATGAAGTTTTTATGTAGCCAGAAAAACTGGCAGGACAGTTTCTCAGAACATTCTGTGATTGCATTTAAACCTTGTGATCATCACTGCCAAAAACAAAAATCACAAACTAGCTCTCTGCCAGTTTACAACTCAAAAGCACACAAGTTTATATATTTCAAAATAGAAACATTTCCTTTATATATCCTGCTATCTAGACCAGCACTGTCCAATAGAAACATGATCCAAGTCACAAATAAAAAGTTTTGTATTAGCCACATTAAAAAGCAAAAAGAAACAGATGAAATCGGTAACACATTTATTTAACCCAACATATCCAACATATGATCATTTCAACACGTAAGACAAAAAAATTATTAATGAAATATTTTACTTTTTTTGGTACTAAGTTATCAGAATCTGGTGTGTATTTTACACTTACAGCACATCTCAATTCGGACTAGCCACATTTCAAGCGCTCAATAGTACATGTGACTAGTGGCTATCGAGTTGGACAGCGCAGATCTAGACCAGTCCTCTCAAGTCTCAAGCTCCCAGACAAAATCAATGTACGATTTTGAGCAAATGACTGGAACATAAAGATAATCCTAATTAATTTGTGGTATAAATGTAGGCTAGGTTAGAACCTAAGTTAAAAAAAAAACAACACACATAAAAATAATTAAAAGCAGACAAATGAAAATATTTCCTTTGTGACCACTGTGTTAAGAGACATTAACTTTATAAAACAAAGAAACACTACTTTGACCATTCCCTCTGGAAGGAAAAAAAAAGTTATTTTAAGTAGTTATGGTGTAAAAACGCAAACCAGAAATAAGTGCTAAGAAGACACGCCCCCTTGGAACAATATATATAGATACAGTGAATCATTCAGATAAAGAATGATCTTGGTGCGTGTGCGTGCACAGCGCAGAAATAATACAAACTGGCACAGGCATATTAAAAAGTCTAGAAAGATATAACTAACTGTTAACAGTGGTTATCTCTGGGAATGAAACTGGAAGTGAAGGAAGACTTTCAATTTGATTTTACATACTTGTTTTTTTTACAGTAAGCATGCTGTACTCATAATTTTTCTCAATTTAAGTAGCACTGATGGAGCTACTGCTGTTGTACATTTAACCTATGTGTATTCCTTGTTGCTGTAGCCAAACGAGGGCTGGTCCAGGGAAAGGAAATTGAAAGCCCTTAAGAGGATGGGTTGAGAGCAGATGCTAGGACAGAAACAAATAATGTTATGGACCGAGAAGTCTAGAGAGTAATGATGGTTAAAGATAAAGCGAATGTGGACTTAGACAAGAAGGAGCAATCTCTCCCTGCAGCTTCGAGAATTTAGTACAGATAGAAGTGCTACTTCACACATTAGTAAAAATGAATTTCACTGCCCAGTTCTTCTTTAGATACGGCACAAAGAATAAAGCCGACATAATCCAGTGAGAAATTGGAAACTACTCTTAGTAACTACTAAGTTGGCAAAAGTGCTGTAATGCTGGTAATGCCCAATCTGGACTATTACCTGAGGTTTACTAAATACATTCTGGTAAGCAAGGGTGTAAGACTCTAACAAACCCAGTACTTACACATTAGTGTCACGGAACTGACAGCAAGCTGGCAGCAACATGGGAAAGCTCTTGTAGCATCTAAGCTTTACCACGTGCCTGGCCCTATCCTGTGGGCTTTTAAGGAGTTAGCTCAGTCTTTATACTCACCCTATGTTGCTGAAGAAACTGAGGCTTAGAGATGTTAAGTGACTTGCCCAGGGTGACAAAGCCAGCAGCATGTGACAAAGCTGAGTGTGAGTCCAGAGTCCACCCTTACATTCAGCGCGCTATGCTACAGTCACAGATTTATAGTAACGACTACCCACACTGGCACTACCGGGGAGACAGGTTTCTGTAACAAACACTTTTCAAAAACTGTCAAAACTGAATACTGTTCACAGGTTCTGTTGCTTTGTTACCAAATGCGCACAACTGGTTTGTACAAACACTTCCGTTTTCTCTTCTTTCATTATAATCCCATAAAAAGTCGTACCTTGTTAAAAACGTCCTTGCTAATGGCATCCATGTTCCACAGACACATCCTCTCTCTCTGTACCAGGGCCTCCTCTTTCTGCCGCCATTCTTCCTCACGTTGCCTTAGCTCCGACACTGCTGTTTGTGCTCTGGCATGCTCCTGATCCAGGGACTCGGAGTTATGCAGGGCTAAGCTACCAAGTTTTTGCTGAGCTTCGGCGAGATTCCATTTGCATGCCACAGAGCTCTTCACAAACTCTTTCTGCTTTTGACAAGCCAGTTCAATCCCATGGCTATACATCTGGATAAAAAACAATATTGGAAGAAATGAAGAAGGCAATGGTATGTTTATGCAGCACAACTCAGTTTTCTTTTAGTCAAGGACTGCTGTATGGTATCTGTGGCACACACGCGTTCTGCCTTCTGTGTATGCAGTTATACTTTTATATTCTAGGTCTTCTTTCATCAACTAGACGCTAAAAGCTTCTTTGTTAATCTACGCCTCTCTCCTGACAACTAACAGCAGCAAAAAGCCTGATAATTAGCCCAGTGTTCTGCCTATAGCTGGTGCTCAAGGAATATTTGATTTATAGCTTCTTAGCCCTGAAACAGCAGAATGAGAACAAAAGCTTCAATCTAGCCCATCACCTTAAAACTGAACATGCTGAAAACCAGATCTTTAGAGTTTTGTTCTGGAAGTTCCTCACTGCAAAGAACCTTTTATTTGGAGGAATTACTTCTTGGTTTCTATTTTCTTTACTATCCCAATCCCTAGTGATCTGAGAAGTTCTTATATGTGGAGTTTCTGTTCACAACTGACTCTGTCAGACATTCTTTAACTTAATCCTAATCAAAATAGGCAAAATTATTTAAAAAAACAAAACAAAACCAAAAACTGGACCATCCTCATGACTGACTCTGTTCCATTCAGAAGCAAGAGTAATTATTTTTATTTTTATTTTTTTAAAGATTTTATTGATTTATTTTGACAGACAGAGATCACAAATAGGCAGAGAAGCAGAGAGAGAGAGAGAGAGAGAGAGAGAGAGAGGAGGAAGAAGGCTCTCTGCCGAGCAGAGAGCCTGATGCGGGGCTCGATCCCAGGATCCTGGAATCATGACCCGAGCTGAAGGCAGAGGCTTTAACCCACTGCGCCACCCAGGCGCCCCGAGTAATTAGTTTTAATATTTACTGAACCACTACACTGACAGTACTGTGATGGGTCTTTAATTTCTTATATTCTTCAACTCCATAAAACAAAAGCCGAAGGCACATTCTTTATGACTTCTCAGCCAAAATGTATCAATTTCAAACTAAGTATTTGGAACAATTTTACTTTGATTTGTTCCCTAATCTGCGTCACTACTCAAGCCTTTATAATTTCATACTTCAGCTATGGAAATACAATCTTTCTCATCTGAAGCCATTCTCCACTCCACTAGACTTTGAGTAATTTCTCCAAAAAACAAATCTGATAATTCTACACACTCTTAGTATCTTGGGATAAAGCACAAATTCTGTGGCATGGCATGGTTCTTCATGATCTCATTTCCATTATCTCTCTAGAGTCAGTTCTAGTTACTCTTCAATGTGACAACTCCTCGTCCCCTAACTCCGATCTCCATTCCAGACTCTGGCATCGCTTCCATTAAGTTTCCTCCAAGTCCTTCCCTTCCCACCCAAGGTTTACATACTCCTTAATGGTATTTTCACAGAATGTTGTGCTTATTTGTTTACTCAACCAGCAGCTTCTCAAGAGGCTAGAATTCCATCAATCTTAGATGCATAAATGATTCTCCACTTCTTGGAACAGACCAGTGGTAGCAAAGAATTCTGAGGCAAGTAGCATGCAAGGCCTCAACTTTTCAGAGGAATCCTAGATTTATGTTGTGGCAAATGTGGACATTGTTGTTATTCAGGTGGCTTATTAGTTTAGCAGGTCTGGAGCCCAGGTACCACAAGGCCCTAACCAACCAAGTAAAATATTTATTTTTATTTTTTGCTCTCTTAGTTAGGATCAAGAATAACTGTAGCCCAACTATGCTAAGAAGAGGCCAGAAAAAGGAGAATAATGAAGCTATAAAATCTGTTTTGTAAGACAAAGATACACTCAGAAAGCAATATGGACAAATGAAAATACCTTGCATTTTCAAATTATGTGGGAACAAATATTTATGTCTCAAATCAAACAAAGAAATCCTATTTCTAAATTCTAAAAATAATTCATGTTTAAATTCTTCTCCACAGACTACACAGACAGCATCTGGCCATTTGAGCAAACTATCCAACATACACTGAGATGATTAGGGGGAAAAAAAAAATCACATTTTACCTGTGAACACACCAAGGTTTTAGAAGAACATTAAACAAAATAATATTTTAATGAACATGAATTCAAAAAGATACTGCTGGCATTAGGTTTATTAATACTTTATATTAAAAATGCTCATACAGGAGGGGCACCTGGGTGGCTCAGTGGGCTAAAACCTCTGCCTTCGGCTCAGGTCATGATCCCAGGGTCCTGGGATCAAGCCCTGAGTCGGGTTCTCTGCTCAGCAGGGAACCTGCTTCCCCCCTCTCTCTCTGCCTGCCTCTCTGCCTACTTGTGATCTCTCTGTTAAATAAATAAATAAACTCTTAAAAAAAATGCTCATATAGGATCTCTAAATTCTGAATTCCTTTTACTTTAACTGGGTATCAGAACTATACATCACATATGACACTAAGAGATCTAGATTTCCCATGTCTAGTAAAATTAAACCAGAGCTGTTTTTGAAAAAAAATTATAAAATATTTATAATTTTAATTAAACATTTTATTCTTTCCAAATATTGCAATCCAAAAACTTAAGTCCTAAAGTCAGCAAGACAAGTAAGTGGGTTTAAACACATGAACTAATTCAGGATTAGTAATCACTTTGCAAATCTTAACACGAAAGGTAGCGTCTGGCATATGGTTTTACATTACATCACAGAATGGGAAGTGCAGCAGGTAGGAAAAAACACTACTAGGAGTCAGAAGTGGGTTCTAGTTTTAATTCTGCCACTAACTAGCAACAAGATCTCAGAGAAATCATTTTTAATGAAGATAAGCCTGTTTACTCATAAAATCACTTTCAGCTATATAAGCTTACAATTCCAAGTGCACCAGTAAAAAGTACTTTTTTTTTAAGTTGTTGGTTTTTTGGTTTTTTTTAAGTAATCTCCACACCCAACATGGGGCTCGAACCCACAACCCCGAGATCAAGAGTCACATGCTCCTCCGACTTAGCCAGCCAGGTATTATTCAGCTTAGATATTTTCTAAGTTCAGAGTTTCTCTTAGACTTTCGTGATTCAACCACAACGCACTGAAATTCCGGAGACCTCTTATTCTCTTCATATGCCTTCAAAATTGACAACAGCAGCTGCTGTTCATTGTTTCCCCTCTGTAACACATTCATTATATGCTCATATAACACATTTTGTATATAAAGATGACACTAGCAATCCATAATTAGGGGGTGACTACTGACCTATCAACTCTCAATCTGGCCTCCTAAAAAATGTCTTGCACTTTCCCAGAGACTGGCTGGCCGAAGTACAGTCTATGGTTATGAAACAGCGTTTTTTTCAGTGAAGCCAGCTAACTCAGTGAGCTGGGCACAGGACCGATGGCCTTACACTTACTGGCAAACGATGTAAATAACTCATATTCACTAACAGCTAGCAAGATGAGCCTAGAGAAGAGCTGCTAATTCAGTTAAGCTCCTAGGGACCCCGTTTTGCAAGAAGCCTAGAAGGCAGAGAGAAACCCATAACATGTCACTGAACATGTTAGTGTTTAGTCTGTTTTCCTGAAATATACTTCCAAACACACTCAAGTTAGGAGAAACACCAGGACAAGGTGATGAGAGTATGTAAGCACTTCCTAAGACAGGACCCAGAAAAATCTTAAATGGTGTGTCGGAAAGAAGGCTGGACTGAAAACCACAAGTAGCACCAGGAATCTGAGGAAAAAGCCTGAAGGAAAAGGCAAACGGGTGTCTGTATGTTGTCAATGGAAAACGATATGAAGCAAAACTTAAAATATAACTGGACGGGAAAAATGGTCACGTTAAAGAGACAGATTTACACCAGCACCAAAAGTGAGGTTTACAGAATTTATTCAGGTGTCAGAAGTCAGTGAAATTGGGTCCTAAATCTGCCTAAAGTCAGAAGCTCGGTGAATTACTGAAATACAACCAACCATTCACCGTTCCTGTTAATCGCGCACAAGTATCAAAGCCTTCAGCAGAATAACGCGCTCGGATACAGACACGCACAAGGGGACAAAGGGTCAACGTTATAACGTTAGCCGCCCCAAATCTGGGTGCTGTCAGGAGTGGGGTGAAGGTGGGGGAGGGGGAGGAACGTCTTCCACGGATGGGAAGGCATTAGCCAAGGTGAAAAGGTGTGCGTGGAGGAGGAGGTTGGGAATATATATATGGCCAGACCTCTTAGAAGCCCTCAGAAGATGCTACAATAGCCGTGGAATGGCATCAAGCTCCGGACACGCGGGAGAGATGGGAGCGCAGAACAGGGCACAGGGAGGGTCGCAGAGACAGGGGACTCCGGGGGCCTGGCGACACCTCCCCATCCCCCTCGCCAAACGCGGGACCCCTCTCACCTGCGCGCCGCCGCCCGGCAGCTGCGGGCAGCGGGGAGAACTGGGGGACACGTCCAAGTCACTCTCTTCCTCAGCCTCACCCTCGGCCCGAGGGAGGCTCCAAGGTCCTGGCGGCGGCCACGGCTGCTCCATGTCCGGTGGCCCCCAGCCCTAGAACCGCCACTGCCAACGGACTTGGCGTGAGTGGAACCTGCTGCGCGGAGCCAGCCTCCCCAGCCGGCCAGGGCCGTTACCCAGAATCCCTCTGCTGGCCGCGACGCCGACGCACACCCCGCGCTAGCCTGGGCCGCGGAGAGCGGAAGAAGACGGACTCGCTTGGTATCGTCATTTCCGGTATGGTGGGCGGGGCCGCGGAGGCAAGTCTGGGCGCCCACCCGCGGGGGCGGGGGCTGGGTCTGGGGCTTGCGTTTCTCTAAAAGGTTTGAGTGCTGCCAGTTGACCCTTCAGGGCACTGCGAGTCACTTAGGCGCAAGTCCTTGTTGCCTAGTATTGGTGGGCGGAAGATAGGGCGGAATTTTGAAAAGCAGGGCCAAGTGTTCTCCCGTTTCGAGCTCCAAGCTACAGGAGTTCGCGAAAGTTGGCCGGGAGGGCGCGGAAGATGAAGGACCCGAGCAAGCGCGGCTCGGAAATGCTTGCGAGGGTGGGGGATCACGGTCCAAGCCCGGGCAGCTCGCATCCCACGGACCTCTAGTCCTGAAGGCGTGCGCTTTCGTTGAGCCCTTTGTTGAGAAGAAACACCCAGCGTGCCCAAGGTCACACGTTTAAGGGGAAGACATGCGATCAGCCTAATATCAGACCCTATGCGAGGGTCTAACCTCAAACCGTGTATATCCAGCAGTACCACGCTGCTGCCCTGCTCATAATTACAGAGACCCGAATAAAAACGAGACGCCATTTTCCCAGTCTCGTAGACTGACAAACTTTGAGGTTTGTCAATACACAGTGTTGACAAGATGTGAGGAAAATGCTGTTGAAGAGAATGGGATTTGTGTCACCTTTTTAGAGGGGTGATTTGACAATATCAGTGGTTTAAGGGCTTTGATTCAGCAATTTCACTACCAGGAAATTATCCAACGGTTTTGTAACAATATCCAATGACTTACCTACAAAGATGTTTATTGCAGCAGTTTGCAGCCAAAAAACAGGAAACTAGTTGTCCATCAGTAAAGGAACTTAAATTATGGCATATTAATACGATAGTCTTTAAAAAGAGTAGTTATGTATGTGCTGATAGAGAAAATCTCCAGAATGTGTTTTTAAAAATTACAGAATTAGATATATTTGTGTGTATATCTATCTATGGCTATCAGAGCGAATGATCCAATCTGTGTAAAAATATGTGCATGTGTATAGAAAATTCCTGGAGAGTGAGCAAGAATTCGTAATGATGGTAGATCAGGCGAGGAGGAGAGTTTCTGAGTTTCTTTGCTTTCCATTTTTAGCTTTCGTGCATTATATGGTTTGAATATTTTTCAGTGAAATAACTAATTAATAATTAGTTAAAATGACAGTTGAGAAGCACTGTGCCTAAACCTTTGGGATTAGGGAAAGCCACAGGAGTTAAAACAGAAAGGGTGGGAAGAAAAGGAAAACACTTTTTTTCCTCTTTCTTTCCATGAAGGCACAAAGTGCTTTGACCAGTGCCTGGCTTGAAGTAAGCTCTATATAAATGTTAAGTAATTGTTTCATTGTTTTTTCTCCTACCTGTCTCACTACTTCCCCTCAGGCTCTTCGGCAGGCTTCTCACCTTCTAACAGACCTCTAATTTTAGAATTCCTCAAATTTTGGCCAGTGGGGAGGACCTTATCTGTTCTTGTGGCTTTAAATAACATCTGTGTATTGACAGCTTCCTAATTGAAATCCAAGCCTTGACCTAAAGTACTTCAGACTCATTTGTCTACCTGCGGACTTGACATCTCTCTCTCTCTCTCTCTCTCTCTCTCTTTAAAAGTAGGCTCTGCACCCAATGTGGAGTCCAATGTCCACGCCCCGACATCTCTCTTTGAATACATATTTTAAATTTAACATTTCAAAAAACCCCTCTTGATTCCACTCCTTTCCCAAACTTTTCCTGTCTTCTCCATATCAATAAATGGCCCCACCACCAATCCCAAAAGAGGTCAACCTTAATTTATCCTCCTCCTTCCTCTCCCATGTCTGAACCTAAGCAAATTTTGTTGTTGTTGTTGTTTTAAGATTTTATTTATTCATTTGACAGAACGAGAGAGCACAAGCAGGGGGAGCAGCAGAGAGAGAGGGAGAAGCAGGCTCCCTACCAAGCAGGAAGCCCCATGCGGGGCTCAATCCTAGGACCCTGGGATCATGACCTGAGCTGATGGCAGACACTCAACCATCTGAGCCACGCAGGCACCCCCAAATTTTGTTATTTTTACTCAAATACATCTTTTTTTTTTTTAAAGATTTTATTTATTTATTTGACAGAGAGATCACAAGTAGACAGGCAGGCAGAGAGAGAGAGAGAGAGAGAGAGAGAGAGAGGGAAGCAGGCTCCCTGCCGAGGAGAGAGCCCGATGCGGGACTCGATCCCAGGACCCCGAGATCATGACCTGAGCCGAAGGCAGCGGCTTAACCCACTGAGCCACCCAGGCGCCCCTCAAATACATCTTGAATCTGTTTCTCTTCAGTTGTAATGCTTCCTCCCTAGCCCAGGACATCATTATCTTCCTTGGGCCTACTACAGTAGTCTTCAATGTCTCTGTTCCATTTTTGCTCATAACTCTTCACACAGTTACCAAAGAGACTTTATATATATATATATATATATATATATATATATATATATATATATATAATATATATGAATCAGATCATGCCACACACCTGCTCTGTCAATTAAATGCTTCCAATACAAATAACAGAAACCCCAGCTAGTAGAAACTTAAACTATAAGGAAAGTTATTTTTAGCAAATTCAGGATCAGTGTTAACAAAAAAGGATCAGTGTTCTCAGGATTGGTTTAGCAGTTTGTTGATGTCCTCAAGGACTCAAGTTCTTTCTATCCTTTCCACCATCCTAAGTCTGTTGACTTTCATCTTCAGGCTTGTCATGGTTGCAAGATGGCTGCCATAGCTCTGGATATCACAGCAAAACAGGACAACAGCCAAAGCAAGAAGAGAGGAGGCAAACAGCTATATTTACTTGTGGCTCTACTATCAGAAATAAAAATGTTTCTCAGAACCTTCCAGTGATTTCCCCTTATATCTCATTGTCCAGAATTGGCTTAAATAAATTATGATTCACTCCCTGAAGTAAGATGCATTGCCACCCAAGCAAAACTGGACCTCCAGGGGCGCCTGGGTGGCTCAGTGGGTTAAAGCCTCTGCCTTCGGCTCAGGTCATGATCCCAGTGTCCTGGGATCGAGCCCCGCATCAGGCTCTCTGCTCCGCGGGGAGCCTGCTTCCTCCTCTCTCTCTGCCTGCCTCTCTGCCTACTTGTGATCTCTGTCTGTCAAATAAATAAATAAAATTAAAAAAAAAAAAAATATATATATATATATATATATATTCAAGAAGAGAAATTAAAGATATATATATCAATCAAGTAATATACCATGTTATAGAATTGGAAGTCTCATATTGCTGAGATTATGGGGGTAAGTAAATGGAACACATGCTTAACTGCAATCCCAATCAAAATCCCAGGAAGATTATTTTTTGTAGAAATTGATTGGAAAACAAGGGCACCACTGAAATTCAGTGGGAAAGACAGTCTTGTCAATAAGTGGGACTAGAGGGGCGCCTGGGTGGCTCAGTGGGTTAAAACCTCTGCCTTCAGCTCAGGTCATGATCCCAGGGACCTGGGATCAAGCCCCGCATCGGGCTCTCTGCTCGGCAGGGAGCCTGCTTCCGCCTCTCTCTCTGCCTGCCTCTCTGCCTACTTGTGATCTCTGTCTGTCAAATAAATAAATAAAATCTTTAAAAACAAACAAACAAACAAACAAAAAAACCTGGAGCTCCAGTAGCCAGGAAGAAAAGCTTATGGCTATTAGGTAATGGCTATTAGGTAAGCAAACATTGTTTGCTCTAACTTTGAGTTCCTATACTGTCTAATGCCAGCCAACTCTTCAGTGTCATCTCTTAACCTCCTCTGCCCCCTGCCCAGGTCTCTCTTAGTATGCTCACTTGCCTCCTTTCAGTTTCTGAAACAAATCAATTTCCTCCCTGACTCCTGGCCTTCTACATTCTGTTGCTCCCTTCACTGGGATATCTTCTGTCTAGTACTTTAAAAGTCCTGCTAGTGGTCCTGCTTTTCTTGTTAGATCGTAGATTAGATGTCATCCCCTTAGGTTTCTCTGTCCACTGGGTCTAAATTAGGTTCTTATTCCTTCTCCAACCTATAAATTTCTTTCTCACCCCCAATACCTGGATTCCTTCCTAGTATTTATCATACTGTAACTATCTTATGTTCACTTATTATCTTCCCCTCCTAGGATGGAAAGCCCACAAAGGCATAGACTGTCTTTTTGTTCACCCTTGTACCTTGATTGTCTAAAACAGTATCTAGCACACAGTAGGTATTCAATAAATACATACTGAATTGATGAATAAGGAATGAATGAATTAGTGGAAACAAGGATAAAAGGAAATGTGTGGTAATAATGTAAAGACAGAAGACTATCCTGGCCAGCCTGGGCTGCATTTGTACCAAAACCATGAAGAAGGTGGCCCAGGTCATCACTGAGAAGTACTACACTCGCCTGGGCCATGACTTCCACACCAACATGCGCATGTGCAAGGAGCTCACCATCAAGCCCAGCAAGGAGCTCAGCAGGATCACAGGCTCTATCACACACCTGATGAAGCAGATTCAGGGGGGCCCTGGGGACAGGAATCTCCATCAAGCTGCAGGAAGAGGAGAGAGAAAGGAAGGATAATTACACTCCCAAGATCTCAGCCCTGGATCAGGAGATCCCGACACTAAGGAAATGTTGAAACTCTTGGACTTTGGCAGCCCGTCCAACCTGCAGGTCACTCAGGCTGCACTTGGGATGAATTTCAAAACACCACGTGGAGCCATTCAAATCTTTCTGCTGTGCTGTAATATCTTCAATAAACCTCGGACAACAACCTTAAAAAGAAAAAGGTGAAAAAGGAATGGAAAGAGGTATATTTTGGTAGGAGAATAAAGGGTGGATATAATGACATCATCTTAGCCATTGCTGACTATGGGGCCTAAATCCTTTGCTGGAGTTCAGTGGATACTTTTTACAAGTCTTGGAACTCAATCAGACTCTTACACTTTCTTATATTGGACCATAAATATAATTCTTTGGAAACTGCTTTGGGTCATAATTATCCTACTGCTCCCATGGTCATGGAACTAGTCAGCTGACACTCAAAGGAGCAAATTAGTTTTTTCTTAGTAGAAATTACTTTAAAACGAAAGGCTATGGACTATGTAGTCCAGAACGCCCAAGGGCAGTCCTTGTGGAAGGGTCTGTGTAGTATTGAGCCTACAAAAGCCGGTGAATCAAAGTGGAAGCCAGAGTAACATATGAGTCTGACTCATAAACTCTAATAAAGTTTGTGAAATAGATCCCATGTGTGAGTCCAGATCCCAGATGACTCCAAGATTGTTAAAAGCTGTTCAGTTGCAATTTAATTCCTTCCTTGGATGCTTTCCTGATACTTGGGGAAAATTCTGGAGAAGTATGTGCACTTACAGAAATACTCAGCTTGCCAGCTCCTGTGTTGGATATGCACGCAGAGGCCACTCTTCTAATACACTGCTTCTTTCTTCCTTAAGTGGGTTTCCCTCTGAATCACTTGGAAAGTGTTATGTATCCCAATAATTTTCTTAATCTGCATTTGAGGTAAGTAGATCCACCATGTGTTCTCTTAAAGTGTCTATAAGAATTCTACTGAAGGGCATTTCATAGTGATACCAGTAAGGGTCCTCTTATTGGACTATTTTAGGACAGGAGGAGGTTCACATAAGGATACTTTGGATATAAGGATTGGTTTTCTTAGTTAAGTATATGTTAAACATTTAAAAATTGTTATGACTATTTTATACACGAAAGTATAGAATTATAATAAACACCATATATCCATCACCCAGATCATAATGATGAAGATTTTGCTACATTTGCCTTATCCATTCTTTTTATTAATTTGTTGTAGTATTTGAAAACCAAATCTTAGACCTCAGATCATTTTACTACTACATACTTTAATACGTAAACATGTTGTTGAAACAGAGTTAATATTTACCTCGCATAAACATAAGGACATTATCATACCTATCAAAATTAACTCATGCCCATATCACATTTCCCCAATAATCTCAAATATTCTCTTTAAGTTGGTTTGTTTGAATCAAGGTCCCATCCCAGTAATGGCTGCATATTACATTTGGTTGTTCGATTTCTGAAGTATTATTTAATATAGAGCATTTCCCCTGATCCTTCCCTTCTTTTTTTTTTATCCCTTAACATCATTGACTTATTGCAGATTACCTGCATCAATTGTTCTATAGAATGTCGCATATTCCAGTATGTCCGTGTGCTTCCTTGTGTCACGGACATGTTTCTCTCTCCTCCACTTTTCCTTTAAGTGGAGTTAGCCCTAGAGCAACACCGTTCAATAGAAGATTCTGTGAAGTTGGAAATACTCTACCTGCCTAGCCAGTATTGTAGCCACTAGCCACATGTGGCTATTGAACACTTTAAATGTGACTGGTGTGAGTGAGGAACTGAATTTCCAATTTTATTTAGTCTTAGTTAATATTTTTTTAAAGATTTTATTTATTTATTTGACAGAGATCACAGTAGGCAGAGAGGCAGGCAGAGGGGGGGAAGCAGGTTCCCCACCAAGCAGAAAGCCCGATGCGGGGCTTGATCCCAGGACCCTGGGATCATGACCTGTCGAAGGCCTCTGCTTGAGGCCTCTCTGCTCAACCCACTGAGCCACCCAGGCACCCCTAGTCTTAGTTAAGTTAAATGTAAATAACTATATGCAGCTGTCTTGTTAGTGCAGCTCAAGTGGCTTGGTTAGATTCAACCTCACCTTTTTGGCACAAGCGTTTCATAGGTCCTTTCTGTGAATCACATAGGGAGACAGGATGCCACCTTTAGTAATGTTAAGATTAATCAGTGGGTTCATTAACTTTTTAAAAAATATAAACTTCATTTTTTAAAAAAAGTTTATTTATTTATTTGACAGACAGAGATCACAAGTAGGCAGAGAGGCAGGCAGAGAGAGAGAGGAGGAAGCAGGCTCCCTGCCGAGCAGAGAGCCTGATGTGGGGCTCGATCCCAGGACCCTGGCATCATGACCTGAGCTGAAGGCAGAGGCTTTAACCAACTGAGGCACTCAGGCACCCCTAAACTTCATTTTTATGCCGTTTATGAGAATCAAGGAAAGAGTCTAGCATTGTTTACTGAGCTTTTTTATACTTTCATAGTAAGAGTGAGAAAGGTGAACTTTTCTGTATATCAAACTGTGAGAAAACTAAACTGTTAAAAGAACATTTCAGAGAAAGATTTAGGAGAAGGCAGATATAAAACAATTATTTATTGGGTCTCAAGCCTAGGCTTGTGCTTTTTAAAAAAAGAAATTATTTGAGAGAAGAGAGAGTGATTGAGGAGTGAAGTAGAGAGAGGGACAAGCAGACTCTGTGCCCAGCGAAGAGCCCAACACAGGGTTCCATGCGGGACTTGATCCCACAACCCCCATATCACAACCTGAGCTGAAACTGAGTCGGGCAACTAACCAGCTGAGCCACCCAGGGGCCCCTGGGTCTGTGCTTTAAAAAAAAAAAAAAAAATCAGGGCTGGGTGGCTCCGTTGGTTGGGCATTTGCCTTTGGCTCAGGTGATGATAGAGGGGTCCTGGGACAGAGGCCTGACTAGGGCTCCCTGCTCAGCGGGGAGTCTGCTTCTCACTCTCCTTCTGCCCCTCCCCTTGCTCCTGCTCACTTACTCGCTCTCTCAAATAAATAATTGAAAAAAAAAAAAATCAGTGATCTGAAAATGCATTGTTGCTGAAATAATCCGGATTGTTTCCTGTACTTGGATCTTTTTTTTTTTTTTAATCTTTCCTTCTCAGGCATTTCTCACAAATGTTAATGAACAGCTCACTTTGGAAACTTAATCTGCTGGTATTGTTTACATGTGCTAATGAATAATTCACTATCTCAGAAGATTGTAGGCCTAAAAAGGAGTCTGAGTCCAGACATAAACTAATGTCCCAGAACAGGACCTGGGGAGGTCTTTTTCACTTATTATTGAATACAGCTTCCCTGGGAGAGACAGTTTGCTCTCGTAAGTGGCACTTAAGTGCTGCAGAGAATAGCCCCTCTTTCCTTACCTGCTGCTTTGTCAGATCACCCACGTGGCCCTTCTTTGTCCTCTAGAGAGGAACTAATGTCAGGATAGAGGACAGGACAGTGGATCTAAAACCTGGTTTGACTAACTCCATCCCTTCCAGACTCTGGTGAAAACGACAGCCTCTCTTCCCAGAAAAATGCCTATATACACATGCAGGAAATGTTGCCCATTATTTTAGGGGCTTTAGGATCCCTGAGATGCCCAGGGTCACAGGACAAGACCCACTGCACTGGAAGCAGAAAAGCAAACTTTTTCAAGGCATGCAGCATATAGGATGCCGCCCCCAAAGCTCCAGAATCCGTTCTCGGCCCTCCCTAGTTAGCCAGATTGGGCCTTTTTGGTCTTTTATGTATTCTACTTGTTTTTGTTCTTTGTTTTTTTTTTTGTTTGGTTTTTTTTTTTTTTTACAGAATATTTTATTTTTTTAAAGATTTTATTCATTTATTTGACAGAGAGAGATCACAAGTAGGCAGAGAGGCAAGCAGGCAGAGAGAGAGGGAAGCAGGCTCCCCGATGAGCAAAGAGCCTGATGTGGGGCTCCATCCCAGGACCCTGAGATCATGACCTGAGCCGAAGGCAGCGGCTTAAACCACTGAGCCACCCAGGCACCCCTATTCTACTTATTTTAATTTGTTTTCCTGTTTGGACTAGATAATGGAAATACTTGGCAGAAATACTCAAGAAGTACCCAAGGATATTCAATGAAAAGGAAATTTCTTCTCTCTCTATTCTAGGGCCCCTCCCCCGAGGCATCCACTACTAACAGTTTCCAGTGTATCCTTTCAGGAATATTCTAAGCATGTATGCACATATATTCCCTGTCTCTTCCAAATGGAAGCATACTTAACACATTTTTTGTTGTCGTTCAATGCTTTTTGCCCCCCTTAGTCCTGTATTTTAGAGAGTATTTATTCCTAGGATGTACAGCTCTGCTTTACTCTTTTTCCATGCTGCATAGTGTTCCATCTTAAGGCTTAAGCATAATTGATTAAATCTGACCGTACTTAATGACCATTAAGGTCATTAATTTATTTTATTTTTTTTAGTTTTTGTTTGTTTGTTTTTTAAAGTAAACTCTGCAACGTGGGGCTTGAACTTACAACCCTGAAATCAAGAGTTGCATGTTGTACTGACTGAGCCAGTCAGGTGCCCCCAGTCTCTCTTTTTTTTTTTTTTTAAAGATTTATTTAATTTGGGAGGGGGGAGGCAGAGGGAGAGGGAGAGACAGTCTTGAGCAAACTCCGTACTGGGCAGGGAGCCCGATGCTGAGATCACTACCTGAGCTGAAACCAAGAGTCAGTTACTTAACCCACGGCACCACCCAGGCACCCCCACCCCCCTGCCCCCGTATCTTTTTAAACTACAAATAATACTGCAGCCTGTATTCTTCTGTATGTGTGAAAGTATATCCACACACCCATTCCTAGCATTGGAATTGCTGAGTCCAATGAAACATTTTGATAGACATTAACAAATTGCTCTCTAAAGAGGTCCGTGGAAGGCAGAATAATAGCCTCCCAAAGATATCCCTGTCCTAATTACTGGAACCTTTGAATATGTTAGCTTCCGCCGCAAAGGGGAATTAACATTACAGATAGAATTAAATGGCTAATCAGCTGACCTTAAGATAGGGAAACGATCCTGGGTTATCTGGATCCGACAGTGTAATCACCAAGATCCTTAAAGAGAGAACCAGAGAGATAGCAGTGTGATAAGGACTTCGCTCAAATTGCGGACTTTGAAGATGAAGGGAGGGAGCTCCTGGCTGAGGAATGTAGTGACCCCTAGAAGCTGGAAAAACAAAGGAAAAAAGCCAAGGAATACAGCCCTGCTTCTAGCTTTGCCTTTAGCCCAGTGAGATCTGTGTTCGATTTCTGACCCACAAAACTAATAATAATAAATGAAGATTTGTCTTATTTTAAGCCATTAGAGCCTTCTCTCTCTTTTAGTTTCCCTCTCCATATGAATACTCCTTTCTACCTTATTTGTGGAATGTTTACAATTTATTGTCTTATCATTCATGTCTTTGGTTAAATGGAAAATTTGCAACCATAATTATCTGTTACACTTTTGTTCTTTGCCAATTAAGTGTTTGGAAAATTCCCATGTGGGACATGTGCCATTTTTTTTTTTTGGCAGTGGCCAGGATGTGAGCAGGATGTGCTGATGTGTCATTTCTGCAGTGCTGATATCACTGCTGGCCAGTCTGCCCTGCAGAAACACTGGGAACACAAGCTGGTCAGTGGGATTTGTTTTCTGCCACCCAGATGGCAGCCTCAGTGATTCACTACTTTGCAATATGGGCCAGAGGCATTGTGTACTTTGTGTACGTAGAAACTTTTACAACTCCATGGTAGCTCAGGTGACCATGGTGAGTAAAATGAACAAGCATAAATATTCATCATCACCTCATTTAATACGTCCATGGCAGACGAGTAGTAGCTATACCCAGTCTTTCCTCATTCTGCAAATTTAGTCTGCCCTGATGTGGTGTTGATTCCCAAACTCAGCAGTTTCAGTGGGTGAAATCTGAAGCTGGTTCCTAGATGTGGAGGACAGTGAGAGACTGAAGAAAGAGGCAGGCCACTCAAGACCAGTAGGTGGCCGTTTTAATAAGCAAGGGTACTTAGGAACATAGGAGACTTGTTTTAGGCAGCCACAAGATGACTAGATCTCTGCACCCACCCTCCAGAAACTTAAAGGTTTATCTGGAGGACTTAACTGGGTTCAGTCACATATACCATCCAGATGGTCTCAACAGCATTTTGCTCTCTCAAGGCCTGTGTTATTGAAATGACTCCTGTTGTAGGAATGGTGGGCAGAACGTATATCCAAGGACAGTGGAAGGGGATGACAGGCTTCCAATTTCTCTGGTTCAGCTTATGGGTCAACCAGTGGTCATGTCCTCTTGATGACCTTCTTCAACTTACCCATATACCTTGAACCCTATAGACTGGCTTGACCATCTCTGCATTTAACATCTCTTCAAAGATATTTATTGAGCATCTGCTATGCTAGGTATTTAGAATACAAGCTCTTAGCCACGCAGAACTCGCTGTTTATGGAGACAGACAATCAACAATCATAGGAACAATTGTGAAACTGCTATGGTGATAGTTGCTACAAAGAAGAGACACATGTATTCATAGTCAGGAGAGTCCTCCTTGGGAGGGAGAGCAGAAGAAAGGCCTAGGTGAAATATGTAGATCTGTGTTTTTGTCCTTACCAACATCGTATGCCACCATAGGTAAAGGGCATAGAGCATAGAGCAAGTAAAGAAAAGTACCTAGAAACATGCATAGCCAGGTAGAGGAGGATGAAGAGAGAGAAAGAATGGGCAGAGGGTTGAAGGGAAACCAGATAAGACTTGTATCCAACCCTAAGAGCCAAGCAAGGAGAGTGCAGTTAAGACCAGTAAGAGCATGAGATGGGACAGTGTGTCTGTACACATCAACAGGATTTCTATGCCACAGGGGCTGTGAGGTGGCAGGGCACACCGGAATTCAAGTGTGGCTGTTTCTCTTTAGCTGTGTGGCTTTGGGGAAAAGGCTGTCTGGCCTCAGATCCTGCATCTGTAAAACAGAGATGATACCTTCCTCTAAGAGTTATTGTGGAGATGAAATAAATGAGCATATGCAAAGTGTCTAGCGCTTTGCAGGTTCTCAATCAAGATTGATTTCTCCCTTCCCCTATGTCTCTGTCCACTTGTTTAGTCATCTTGCTTTGGTCGTTACTCTCCTTGATGACTTAGTATTGGTTTTGGTGACTTACCTGTGAGGGTCGACTCTGGTCCTGTTCCTGTATATCACCGTTCACCTGGATACCAGCAAGCTGTTGTGAGTCAACGAATCAGTTCTCTGGATGTGGCAGGGAGCCAAGCACGCACGCGTGTGCCTCTTGGTGTGCAGACAGCCAAAGCAACAGGGATCGTGTAAGGACAAAATATACCCTCCCTCATCATGAGTGTTCCCGTTCCAGGGAAAAGAACTCCAATTACCAAAGTTAATGCCTAATTGTCTCAGGGCATGTTTGTGCACTTGCATTCCTGCAAATGCAGAAACCTCCGATAGCTTAGTAATGAATGACTCATCACAATCTCAGATTTCTTTCTGGAGACAGCATTAGCCCTCCCAGATTTTTCAGATTGGCTAGAAGCAACCACTCCCTCCTTCTTTCCTTCCTTTTTGTCTATCAAATACAGTGAGTGGACAAAAGTGCATTGTCCCCTACTGGTTAAGAACTTTTGCTCTGCCTGCCACCTCTGATGATTTTCACACTGTGGCCCTGGCTTTGGCAACCACTTTAACTATTACCCCCTGGGACGTAATGTAATTCCCTGCTTGCCTCAGGTTAACTAAACGCCAGAAAAGAGAGACGGACAAATATTTCCATTGTGGCTAACATGGGAAACCAAAAGTTTTAATCTCAGAATTATCTTTGTATTTCTAATTAGCACACATGTTGGTTTCTTATTGATAGGGGCCATGTTTTCCAAACCAAACCCAAGGACCTAACATTTCACAAGCAAGAGAGTACCTTCAGGGACAAGCTACTCTATTAACTGGAATTGTTGAAGAAATTCCAGGGCTCGGTGGCCATAGAGCTACTAAAAATGGGAAGCACTTAAATGATAACGGAGCTAATGATCCTATTTCCCTTTCAGAATGCACGCTGTAAACATTTTAACATAGCAACGGGGGCCTTAAAGAAGGTGATGGGAAGGGAAACTGGAGCTCTTCCTGCATCCGGCGAGCCAGCAGCGCCAACCGCGGCACCCGGTGTTTGTGCGGCCGGCGCCCAGCCCGGGAAGCCGCTTCGGGACTGCGCGTGCGCCGAGCCGCCCGCGTTCCAGGTGGAAGGTTGCGCGTTTGAGTGTTCATGGCAACGCCGCGCTTCCGCCTTCTGGAAGCCTTGGCTCCAGCTCCCGCAGTGTGAGACCCGTCCGGGTGCGAGGGACCTGGGCTGAGTCCGGGGGGACAGATGGGGGGACGAGGGCGAAGGGGGCAGGGGAAGCCGCTGGGAACGTTTGCCCCGGGGAGTGAGCTAAACTAAGGAAAAGTGGTCCAAGGCTCCGCACAAAAGGATCTTTTCATTCCCGTCCTTTCGCCCACGCAGGGAACGATGCCTCTGGAAGTGGTGGTGGAACTACAGATCCGGGCGGTAAGAGAAGTCGACGAATCTCCACACCTTGCTTTAAATCAGACTCTTTCCCCAGGATTCCTAAATGGTCGCGACCACTTAAACCACCTCCTCACCACACACATCATTATCTTTTGGGACAGATCGGATCTCTGTGTCCCTAAGATCTCTACATTGGTCTTCCCTGATTTCTTCACCTTTAGTTCAGCCCAACCTCTTTCAGCGTTTTCCCCCCTCATAGGACTTGTTTGTTAGCTTTGTAAAATTTTCTACTATTTTAAAATAACCATGCATTAAGTCCAAGAAGAATTTTATTATTTTTCCAGGATGAAGATTTGTGAAATAATTAAAAACAAAAACAAAAACAAAAAAACCCACCCTTCTTTAAATAAGAATTCAATTTCAGAAAGCCCAATCACTTCCTAATAAGTTGCCACCTCTATGAACTAATGGAATATATATATATATGTATATATATATATACATATATATATATATTTTTTTTAAGATTTTATTTATTTGACAGAGAGCACAAGTCGGCAGAGAGGCAGGCAGAGAGAGACGAGGAAGCAGGCTCCCTGTTGAACAGAGAGCCCCATGCGGGGCTCCATCCCAGGACCATCATGACCTGAGCCGAAGGCAGAGGCTTTATCCCACTGAGCCACCCAGGCGCCCCGGAATATATATTTTTAAAGATTTTATTTATTTGTCAGAGAGAGAAGGCACAAACAGGGGAAGCAGCAGGCAAAGGAAGAAGCAGGCTCCCTACTGAGCAAGGAGCCCAATGCAGGGCTGGATCCGGGGACCCTGGGATCATGACCTGAGCCGGAAACAGATGCTCAACCGACAGCCACCCAGGTGTCCCCTAATTGAATATTTCCTAAGTATTTTCCCTAGAGATGGCTCTGGCTTGCTAATTGCAAAAGGGGTCAATTAGTCAACACCTGTTTTATAAGAATCCTGCTTAAGTGAGGTGCTGTGGCAGAATGATTACATTGTTCCTGTTTGGGGTCAGTCACTACTCTGAATTCAGCTTCCATCTGAAGTTGGTGACAGACTGTCATATACTCCCAGCTATAGGGGCTTCTCTACCAGTCATGATTACAAGCACAATGTCAGTAAGTTACGGTCACGGAAAATCTGGTTAGCCTCCATACAAGAGACAAGTGCTGGGGCTTCATCATTTATGCAGTTCTGAAAGAAAAAAATTTCCTGAATTTGGGGCACCTGGGTGGCTCAGTGGGTTAAAGCCTCTGCCTTTGGCTCAGGTCATGATCCCAGGGTCCTGGGATCCAGCCCCGCATTGGGCTCTCTGCTCAGCAAGGAGCCTGCTCCCCCCTCTCTCTCTGCCTGCCTCTCTGCCTACTTGTGATCTCTCTCTGTCAAATAAATAAATAAAAGTCTTTTAAAAAAAATTTCCTGAATTTGTCCCATTTCGCTGAGAGCAAATAGGCCCAGACTCTATCAAATTGTGCTACATCAAGTGCTGACCCTCAAAATTTTGTGGTAAGGGGAAGGAATTCTTGAGAAGCTGAGTGATAAAGCAGTCTTCTTCTTAATCAAGGCAAAAATCAAACAAGTTTTCATCTCACTTCATTCAACATTACTGGTTTATTTTATTTTAATTTTTAAAAGGCATTCTTCAGTGTACAATTAATTTACAGTAAAATCATTTTCTACTCTATGGTAGAGTGTTTCAGAGACATCAGTTGAATTATCTGTGCTTTAAAAGCCTGCAAACTCAGGTCCGCATCAGCTAAGACAGGGAGTTCCAGAAGTATAACCAGGAACCTGAAGATAAAACTAATTGTGAGCCCCCAATATTCAGACTTATGAACACTGCAAAAGGAAGTAAGTATCATTACTTTCAAAAAGATCCAGCCTGAATATTGCTGGATTAAAACAAAAGATCTAAGATTAAACAATAAAGCAAATCACTTAGAGCTTTACAGTTTGATTCAGCGAGAGAAGAGGTAGTCTGTGTTCAGGATGTTATGGGAATACAAATGGTTTTATTTTACTTTGAGGAGTAGCTGTTCTTCCGTGTGCCTCTTCCACTGAGAAAGTTCACATTTCTACCCAGTCAGAGCCCACATGTCACACCATTCTCCAGATTCCTGTGTGGCCCTCTACCTGATAGATCAAAGGCCATAATCCTCTCTCTTTATACATGTCAAAATTTTGTCATTATCTGAAAACACCAGTTCCAGAGGTAATTCAAAAGTTCTCATTTTTCAGGTAGAACAGCATTTAAAGCACATTCCGTTCTTGGTCTTCCCTGGTCAAAGAATAATGAGTAAAGTCCATCCTGAATTTGGTGGTCTTTGGTCTTGTGATTTGGGGAGGCATCCTGGAAAAACTGCTTTAAATGTGAAGGTCAATGTAAAGGGAAATTTAGGAGTTAGTTACACCTTGTGCCTGGTATAGCAGTGGGCTCCCCTGGTGAATTTCAAGTAAATACTGTTACCTGAAGTGTGCTGTATACAGGGAAGTGGAATTCTATATGAAAAACTCTAATATACAGGGTCATCCTTGTGGTGGCTCTGAGAAAGTTTATGCCCTTGCACTGCAAAGAACCGTTATTTTCCTATTACCTCAGTTGAGGTAATCTTTATTCAGTAGAGATGATGGGCAGCAGAGCCCCATCTCCTGCCATACTGGCCCACTGACATAGTATATGGTAAGCCCACCCCCAGACTCTTAGTTCCTGACAGCCTTCGTTAGCTTTTCTGTCCTCTGTCATGCCACGCTATTTGTCATCAACAGAATTAAACATTTGGCCATAGTTCCATCCTTCCTTTTCTATCAGCACTGTGTTATGCCCATCTTTAAGTGTTTCTTCTTCAAGTAAGTTCTTGGCTTGTTCTCTAAATGCAAAAAAATACTATTAGAGAGAAATGGGAAATAAATATCTATTTAAAGAGTTTTTGAGGAGGTAGAGGGAAAGGAAAGCAAGATATGTACTATAATCTCTCTTATCACTACCCAAGCCACAAAGATGGAAGAGACTAAGAAAGCTTATCAAGAAAATCAGGATTAAGAAGACACCCTGACAACAGACTTTCAGGGAATAAATGAGAAAAACCTATGTCTTAGACTTTTAAAATACTGTTTAAAATCTACCTCAACCTAGTATTAGTAGGTGGCATATCTGCACGTATATTTACAGAATGAAGATCATAGGTTTTGTTTTTTTTTCCAAAGTTCACTTTACAAGTGATACTTAGAGGATTACTACAAAACACAAATTTACTTTTGTCAAGTTTTAAAAAACAGCATGATTACAGTCATCCCAGCTTGTTTTCTTTGCAGTTGTCCTGGAGATATAAGCAGTTATTGAATAAATATGTAATAGAGGGCTTTTTTTTTTTTTTTTGCTTTCTGTAATATGGCTGTGGTCATAATGGCCAGCATGTTCTCCAGCCTAGCAACCCATCAAGACGGAATGACACCTGAAATCCCAAACGAAGCTTGAAATGTCCTTAAAGGGACAAGCGGGATTGCCTCTGGCTTACGCTGGCTTCATCGCATGAGGAAACCTTCAGAACTCCGGGTGCCATAATGAATGAGATGGTGTCATTGTTGGTTCCAAAGTACAAAGAGGACCGGGACATTGTGGGGCGAAAGCCAGCAATAGTCCACGATGCTGTACTGCGTGTAGCCCAGAAAAAAGCCAAAAGCCACATCAGTGACATTGTGCCGCCCCAGCATGACTCTGGAGAAGCCCACGATGAAAGCCCATAGGACCACAAGCACCCTCAGCGGAATGGCCAGCACCAAGTGGTTCAGGATGAACCGCGACACCAGGGCGGCCCTGGTGGCATGGCCCGAGGGGAAGGAGTACTTGTCCACTGAGAGGGTGACAAACATGTCCATCTGGTTGTGAGCCGGGCGGCGCCTGCGCACCAGCCCCTTGATCAGGGCCACCAGCAGCAGGTCCAAGAGAAGGGCGAAGAGCAGGTTCATGAGCACCTCGCGCCCGGCCCAGCTGTCGCTCCTGGCCAGGCAGTAGAGGGTCCCCAGGAGCCAAGGGATGCCGTGTCCCGAGATCTCCAGCAGCTTCATAAGGGGCCGCATGCTACCCCAGGACGAGCTCTCCCCGGCGCACACCCCCAGCTTCTTGGACAGCCACAGGTCGATTGCTAGCAGGGAGCGCAGGGCGATGCCTAAGAAGGACGGGTTCAGGTCCATGCGGTCTTCCTCGGGCAGCGGGGCCGGGGCTGCCTGCGAGGGGCCCGCCCCGGCCAAGGGGAAGGAGCCGCGGCGGTGCACCGGGCTGTCGGACGCGCGGAGCCGGGCGCAGGTGGGGTCCGCGCCCGGCGCGCGGCTGCTGAGCAGCGACTGGAACTCGAACCTGCCGCCGCCGCCGTGGGCCGGGCTGCCGGGGCTGCTGCTGCTCGATGCCGAGGCGGCCAGCGGGCGTCCGTCCGCGTTCCTCCGGGGGCTCGGCATCGCGGCGGGGGGCCCGGACCCCAGGAGCCGGCCGGCCTAGCGCGAGGCTCCCGGCCCTGCAGCCTCTTCCGCTTCCGCACTGCCATCCCGGAGGGGCGGGGAGAGCAGCGGGCGGGAGGACGATTGTGACACCTGGCGGAGACGTGGGAGGAAACTGGAATTTGCACTTGAGGAAGGAGAGGACGGGGGAAGGTGGAGGTGTGGGGGCTCCAGGGGCAGGGGCGCGGTGGGGGTGGGGGATTTGACGTCGTCTGTGGGGGTTAAGGAAAAAACAGCTCCGTTTAGAAAAGCGGCACCACACAAACCTTGTTCTCTATTTTTCATTTGTTTTTAAGATTTCTTGCCCAGGGGTATTCCTTCCTGACAAACAAGATGTGTACCTTGGGGTGTACCTCCTAAATCAGTACCTGGAGACGGACTGCTTTCCCTCTGTGTTCCCTATTATGATTCAGCAGAGCATGAGGTTTGAAAAGGTAATCTTGACTTTCTCATTGCCAAATAGAGAAGTTTAAATGTTGTTGTCTGGAGGTCGTCTAATGGTTCTTATAAAGTTATTTTGTATATTTTCTTTAAAAAAGAAAGAAAGAAAGAAAGAAAGAAAGAAAGAAAGAAAGAAAGAAAGAAAGAAAGAAA